>NC_141834.1:16486507-16786507 GCF_982586985.1 Callionymus lyra
AAAAAATGCATGATCATATTTGACAGATTGATTTACGACTTTACCTCAAACCACCTTTGGGAACGACAACAAACAAAATAATGAGTTGAAATGAAATACCTCCGGCAACAAGCCAACAGACACAAGAAACGGTTATCGTGCCAATTAAACATATAAAAGGGATATTTTATGACCTCATTCACGAATCAAGGTCGACTCGACAGCCTCCAAAATATGCTATTTTTGTGCTGAAGCTGTCAACGTTCCAAACGTTTGTAGATGTTTGAGATGTTGCATCACAACTTTCGTCTCTTGATAAAAGGTATTAGCCAATATAGATACAAGCTACTAGTCATTAGCTTGATAGGACAAGCTAATGGTTAATAGTTTGAAAAGAGAAGTTAATGTCCAATAGTTTGAGAAAACATGCTAATAGTGAATAAGTTGAGAAAAGAAGCTAATGGTCAATAGCTTGAGAAGGTATGCTAATAGTAAATAGCTTGAGAAAAGAAGATAATGGTCAATAGCTTTAGAGGACAAGCTAATGGTCTATAGCTTAAAAGTATAAGTTAATGGTCAATAGCTTTAAAGTATAAGCTAATGGTCAATAGCTTTAGAGCAAGCTTATGGCCAATAGCTCAAGAAGACAAGACAATAGTCTATAGCTTCAGGAGAAGCTAATGGTCAAAAGCTTGAGAAGACAAGCTAATAGAGAATAACTTGAAGACAAGCTAATGGTGAATAGCGTCAGAAGACAAGCTAATTCTACATAGCTTGAAGACAAGCTAACAGTCAATAGCTTTGGTAGACAAGCCAAAGGTTGTTAGCTTTAGAAGATAAGGTCATGGTTGTTAGCTTGAGAAGACAAGCTAATCATAAAGTAAACAGCTTGAAACTATCGTAAGTAGTCGTGTTACAGCTGCTAGCTCGGGAAGTTAGCTTGTCTTATTAAGAGCTACATACCCACTTCACAAATCTGATTTTTTTTGTATTTGTTATGATTTTGAAGTGTTTTACCAACTAAGAACTTGCTTACCATGTTGAGTACCGTCAGAACATACGTGGTGATGTTCTCATGGCCGTGGTTGTCCATCATCTTCCTGTCCACGACCACCAGAGTCTCCACATTCAGGTTTTGATTCGACTGATACTTCGACAGCGCCGCCCTCTTGTTCCTCGGCACGTACTTGTACTCATCCGATAGGATGAAGACGTCGTCCTCCGGGGGTTTTGGCATATCTGGAAATGTTAGACACACGTATAAAAAAGATAAATCTAGCATTATTAGCATAAGAGATACTTCCTTTCAAAACATCTGTGCTAGCGGTTTTAGCCTCACAGTGGATCACTTTTGCCAGGCGCTCTGGCAAATAACTGACAACCACTTTACATGATTAACTATCATAACCTGATGTAATGGACAAGCATTACAAGCACAGCCGCTTGACCGTTGTTGCCTCTGGCACTCCTGGTGTTATGCTAACATTTAGCGGTGTAAAGCTATCGTGGTACATGTTCTCTAAACACCCCTACAGGCGAACCAATGATTTATATGTTTAGAAGGGATAAGTGTTCCCGGTATACTTCAGGGGTCAAGGTTTCTGTGAATTTGTAAACTTTCAGGTGATCTATACTTTTTCTTTTAAACCAAAATATGACACAGATGGTCCCAGATGTAATCTTGTGAGAATGCAAACATGGACGTGTTTTCGGTTCGGGTCAGGCAGCTGGGGTTCCACGAGGTATTTTCGGCAGGTACCGTGTTTTTAAAAAACCCAACGCTCTCTTTAAGGCGACCTCCCGTGACCTCCCGGGACGTGTTAACTGATCTGGAGGTAATATCTTGAGAGCAAACATTTGTCACGGGGGGTTAAGTTGATCTCAAATATTTCCCCAAAACTTCTCACAGTTCCCATCGCCCGGGAACGTTACACGCGAGCGTCCGGGCCGGGCATGTTGAACCACACAGCTGTTGTCATGTGAAACTGGAATCCAGATCAGTGATGAACGTCTTTCAAACAGAATCAATCAAACGTAGCAGCGGGAAATTCTAGAAGGCTGTCGAACAAGCACGTACTTTTTGATTCTTTTAATTTATTTTTGGGATTAAACCCTAATCAAAGGCGAAAGGGCCGCCATTTTCAATAACTTTTATTTGTGCTTAATTCAAAATAAATCAATGGGGAATTCATTTAAATGTCGGTCACCAAAGATATGTTTATTTTGCATAAAAGCATGACTTTTTAAGATATTTTTTGTTTCAATGTTGATCACCTTTTGAATTAAAAAAGGTTATTATGAATTTATCGCTATATAGCTAGCAAAAATGTGTAGAAGTCAATTTAAATGGCCCTCGTGCGGAAGTTAATACAGATTAATGTTAACATTGACATAATAACCTATAAAAATGCTAGTGTTTAAAATAATCTGAGAAGTACAGATGGCTGATGTCGGCGATAATAAGGAAATTAACAAAAAACCCATACATTTATTCTAGATTTAGCATAATTTCACCACTGATTTAGCCCAAAATTAAGATTCTAGTTTTTCATGTGAATTGAGTTTGACTACACTGGGATAGAGATTTGAAAACTTGGTGGTGTCACTAGTTGTGTGAATTGGCAAGAATCAGGCGATATGAGATAAGTATCAAGATATAAGGGGAACAATACGATATATTTTGATTTAAGTGATGCACGATCAAAGATATATTTGTAGTATTGTTAAATATGTCCAAACATCAGCTTTAAGCTGCTGGTGTTCACTGTATCCTCTTGTCCTCAGTTAGTACTGCGCGATCCCGCTAGAGCTATCAGCATTTTGATGATGGACTTTTCTTTTTTTTAAATTGATTTGGTTTTATTGATTGATTTATTCTTATGATTA
Organism: Callionymus lyra; assembly: GCF_982586985.1. Taxonomy (NCBI): domain Eukaryota; kingdom Metazoa; phylum Chordata; class Actinopteri; order Syngnathiformes; family Callionymidae; genus Callionymus; species Callionymus lyra. The sequence continues at coordinate 16,489,373 of NC_141834.1, forward strand.
TTATGTATTTATTGTGTTAAAGTGAAATGTGTTCTTTGGCAGAGGTATGCCCTGTCTCGGTGCTAGCTTAACTTTGGTTTCCTGTGTGATCCGGTGGTTCATCCTCATTGACTTCATCATTGTGAGAAAGACCGTTTAACCCTAAACTATTTAGAACTCTTGGGTAGCGGGTAAAACAAATACTGTCTTGAAACAGATCAAATACATTTTTATCGACATCAGTTTTTCTCCTTCTACTGATACTCTAACCTTTTCTTATCTTATCTTAGACACAGGCCTCCTTAATGGTCATAATATCATCATGAACATGACACATGTGGTTTCACCACAAAGCCTGATTAGAAGGAGAAATTGCCCTTACATACATTTCTTCCGCCTCCCGCAGAAGTGCTGCCTCTGGTTCTTCCCGTGTCTGTGGTCGTGATGATGATGATGATCCCCCGGGTTCTCCTGGTCTTCCTTCTCATCCCGGTCCTCTGTTTTCACGTCGGCGGATCTCCTCGTCCTGGCCTGAGGAAGATGCGTCTTGTACAGGATGTGCGGCTGGTGATGAGAAGGCGCCGTGAAGTTCTCGCCGTGGGCCAGGGTTCGGGAGACGGGCCTGAGGAAGTAGTCGCCGTGGTGCGTGCGGATCAGACCTGTCTAGAGGCAAAAATACACAACAATGAATCTTTACAGTTTAGTAAGTAAGTAATTTTTATTTATATAGCGCTTTTCCAGACCAGGGTCACAAAGCGCTTAAACAATCAAAACAATATTCAATAAAGTATATATTTTAAAGATCAAGATAAAACTGATAACACAACAGGAGTTCCAGAAAATCAAGGAAAAGCCTGAACAAATAGAAACGTCTTAAGATGTTTCTTAAAGGAGTCAGTAGATCATCAAACACAGATGTTTCTTGAAGGAGTCAGTAGATCATCAAACACAGAGATGGTTCAAAGCATCAAAGAGAGAGGAAGATCGTTCCAAAGTTTAGGAGCAACAGCCTGAAAAGATTTCTCTCCTCTGGTCCAGAAGCGTGTTCAGGAACCATCAGTAGATTCTGATCCACAGACCTCAGAGCCCGAGCTGGGGTGTAAGGCTGGATCAGATCAGTGATGTAAGGAGGAGCCTGACCATGAATAGATCTGAAAGTAAGAACCAGAATTTTCAAGTTGATCCTGAAAGAAACTGGAAGCCAGTGAAGAGTTTGAAGGATCGGAGAAATGTGAGTTCTTCTACTAGAGCGATCTACTTAGACACGATCTTATCACAAAGTCAAACGTGCTGAAACCATCCAGGGCCGTTCATGTGTGATGAATTTTTTCATTTTCCGATATCGCTTGTTGTCGCGGATCATTCCGGGGCTCTGTCCCCGTTTCCACTCTTTCGATTCCGAGATTGCTTCCTCCTGTTCCCCGCCGCTCGTCCTCAATCTTTCCAAACAGCCGGCACATGTGCGATGACAGGTCGGCTGGCCCGGCTCTAACGGCACATGACAGTAATGATGGTTTCCCTAAAATATGTTGATACGTTAATCGACTACAGTCTCCCTTCTTTCTTTTTTTTTTTTTTTCAATTTTTTTTTCCACTGGGGGCTGTTAGTGGTGGATGAGGTCGCTCGTCACTGCTGCGCTGCCAGATATATGCTGCCACTGTGGCAGCGTTTGGATCACGTCTGGTCTCCCCAGATGAATTGCAAAAGACTTTTTGCGGATTTGGAGACACGATTTTTGAAGCTTAGCGACAAACGCACTGCCATTCTGATGTGTTTATTAGCGTTAGCATTGTTAGCATTAGCTTGGATGTCCCCATGTACGAAAAAAAACAACTTTTATTTGTAGTATTGTTATCTGCTATGAGCATCTCCCGGATGACTGGGCACCTTACCCGATCCCTTAAAGTCCAGTTATTTGGAGAAGGGTTGTTGCTTCCCTCACTTGTGAACAAAACCACAAAAAAAAAAAAAATCTGTTGTTTTTTACCAGATTTGAGGGAAGAACGCACTCCAGAAGATCTGATAACTTTCCAACTACGATATTGGCAAGAATCACGATCAGAGGGGCAAGGAAGCGATATCTTGCTATGTATTGCGATACTGCAGTAACAAGTATATATTTGTAGTATTGTCGAGTACTTGACTCTGGTGTTGCAGAATTTACAGACCACATGACTCTTGATGAAGTCGTAACTGCTTTCATTTGTTTTCAAATCGAAATATGTCCAAACATCAGCTTTAAAAGCTGCTGGAGTCGACTGTATCCTCTCGTTCTCAGTACTGCGCGATCAAGCTAGCATTGTTAGCATTAGCTTGAATGTCCCAATGTGCGAAAAAAATAGTTTAAAAAGAAAGTGAATGTGAAATAAAACTATTTGGTATATAAATTATATCTGGTTTGGATATCTGATAAAGGTTAGCATCCCAGCATGCATTGAAGGGCTCTGGCCTTCTTTTTTTTTTTTTGTATAGGTATATGTTTGTGAATTTTTCCCCAAAATGTGTTTCTCTAGGTCGATCAACTATTTCATTTCGTTAAACCCTACTTCAATTCATTCCATGAAGAAATATAAAATATTTCTAGAATAAAAATTGAATTAAAAATGTTTTTTTTTTAAATTTTCAACTGTAAATAATCAACAAGAAGAAAGCATTTTTGTGCAAAGTTACACCGATAAAGAAATATGAAATGGCTTTACAAACTTTCCAGGGTTTCCGTTTCTTTTATCTTGCAATTCTTTTTTAAAAAAGGCTAAATTTTCTGGCTTTTTTTTCAATTGTGAAATTTCTCACGAATTACAATATAATAGATGTACTAATAGAACCGAGAGACATATAAGGATTAAGAAAACTATAGATATTTCATCTTTTAAGTGCTTGAAATACACAAGTACCTATAGCAGGGCTGTCAAATGTACTGTATGTACTATGTATGTATCCGTCCGGCAAAAGTATAAAAATGAGAGGCAATTTTCCAATAAAGGAAACTTTTGATTCAATAGTTTTTGATGCCAACAAAAACGACAAGTTTCCAAAACAAGCGGAGAAGCAACTAAATCTAAATAACTTTTTGAAGTTTAATGTTTTTTTTAACGTGTGATACTTCAAAGTCTTTTGCTGCTGCCTTTAAGCCAAAGAGTCGGAATAAACATTTCTTTCATAAATCAATATCAGAAATATTGTAATAGTAAGAAGCTGTGAGAACAAGGCTTGTTATGTTTACATTAAAAACAATTGAGAAAATATGTCGGTGAAATCAGAAACACAAGAAAATGTCTCTTTTTGATGTTTTTTTACGCCACAGAACCAGCGGAACACACTCGTCTTCAGGTGCGATAATGATCATTTTGGAAGCTACATTTACTGCTCCACAGACAACACAAGTACTTTTAGTGACGTATTTTTTTTACTGCCGGAAACACAGCAAGTGCTCATCGAGAAGATGACAATCTGTTTTTTTTAAAAACAATGAAGCCTTTCTTATGAAGTCTTCAAGCTATGACACCGGCGTTACAAACACAGCAGCTTGTCAGTTCTGCTGCACAAGTTGAAATCCCCTAAATGGCAGAAGCTTTTGTGGTTTTGCTCTCCGTCCAACATGATGTTAGCCCCAAATTCAATGTGACTGTGCTGACTGTAAACACATGATTCAGACAATTTTAGCAAAAGGAAAAGTCGGGAATGAATAAAGTTGAAGAAAACCCTGCTCGGCCCGTTGTTGGATTAAAATAAAATGAGCAATGATAGCGATCGCCAGCGAAGGCATGTGACATCCTGTGCGTGACTCTGTCAAGGTGACCTGAAGGGCCAAAAACAACTGGTTCATGGTATGAATTAATGGAAGCCAGGGAGGTCGTTCACCTTGACCCAGAGACAACACAAGGGATACCCCAAACACATTTGTTTTCCGGCCTTCGAGTCACCTTGTCCCAGAGACGACACAAGGGATACCCCAAACACATTTGTTTTCCGGCCTTCGAGTCACCTTGTCCCAGAGACAACACAAGGGATTCCACAAACACATTTGTTTTCCGGCCTTCAAGTCACCTTGTCCCAGAGACGACACAAGGGATACCACAAACATATTTGTTTTTCAGGCCTCTGGGTAACCTTGACCCTGAGATAACACAAGTGTTACATTTTGCTTTCAGGTAAGTTTTTAATACGTTTTTATTGAAGTTTTTAATCAAGATTTGTCAAGGATCAAATGGGTGAAGCTATCCCCATGTATTCTTATTGAGAATTTGGCGTCAGAAGTGGGATCATAGGGATGGGATGGGATTAGAGGAAACCAAAATCTCTGTTCAAAGTCTTTGTTCCAGAGGAGAAATAAAAAAAATAAAAAATCCACACCAAGTCAGACGCATGAGAAAAACAATAATAGTCCAAATTAAAACTAAAAAAAGGAACAAGTGTGGAAAACTGAAATAGAAAAGTATGCCTTTTTAATTCTGTTAATTTTTCCGGATTTTTTCCACTTTTATTTCATAATTTTATGGTGCACCAAACTCTCGTCAGTCTGAGTGAACCGCAAAATAAATAAACAATTTAAAAAGAAAAAGTTTAGGGGCCGCTTTTAAGCTGAAACATTTGTGTTCATGGGTATATTAACACCAACTTCACTCAAACAGAACTTTGTTATGAACAAAATCTGGCCGTTGACTAGATTTTTTGTGGCCATATTTTGAGGCAGAACCATTACATTAAAGTGAACTAAATGATCATAATGAAAGGTTGTGACACAAAATATTAGGTTCTGTGTTGGTCATGAATGGATGGATGGATGGATGGATGGATGGATGGATGGATGGATGGATGGATGGATGGATGGATGGATGGATGGATGGATGGATGGATGGATGGATGGATGGATGGATGGATGGATGGATGGATGGATGGATGGATGGATGGATGGATGGATGGATGGATGGATGGATGGATTGAAATGATAAGTTATTTATGTTTCTGGATGAAAGCCGCTTCAAATCGAAATTTACCATTAATATTAAGATTCGTACCTGGTTTAGTGTCATTTTCCTATTTTTAAAATTGATCTTATAACTTTTGTATCGGACAAATTGTCATTCAGGAACCGGTACCGAAGTGAAGGTACTGGTACCAGTAACTGTATTAAAAATTTTTTGATCCATACCCAGCCTTTAAAGTTGACCTCAAACATCCATTAGTTGTGGAATACCTTTGGTCAACCCGTAGTTGCTTTTTAACAATGAAGTTTGTGCTCGTGGTGTCGGCATTGTTTGTTTGTTTTCTTTTGCCGGTGCTATCAATAGTGTAAACAATACCACGGGATTAGAACCCGGGTCGGACCTCGACTCGTCGGGCTCGGGTTGCAAATCTTCACCAAACAAAAGTGACGGTAACTTCTCTGACGAAGGACATCAGAGGAGGTCGAGCAGGTAAACATCCTCAAAAACATGCGACGACAGCTGCGTCTCCAGTGACACGTACTTTAACGACGGCCACGACTGCGTCTCATGACGAACGCCTTTTCAACACTTGTCGGTGCCACGTTGGAAGCACATTGTTTTTTGGATGGGGAGTCATTTTGTCTTGATGTTTTTTTTTTTTGTTTGTTTGTTGTTCTGTCAACATGTTTTTTTGGCTCTGAGCAGCTGCGTTGGACCGTAAATCCAACACATGGGATCTGTTCTCGATTAGCAGCTGTTTTAACGACCCTTGATATATTGGTTTATTTTGGAAAATCGCTGAGACAAGATTCCTCGTTCGATAGAAGTGAAGACAATAAATGAATGAGGGGGAGAGTCGTCGCAAATATTTTACTACAGCGGTCCCAAACCACCGGTCTGTGAGGAATTTGATACGGCGCCACACACACGAAAAACCCACAACATAGGATTTGTTTTGAGTACTGCAACCACAAAAAGTGTCCTATGTTGTGTTACTGATTCTGAAATAACTTATTAATTGATTGTATTGATTATTACTGTATTTAAGGTGTTTTATATTTTAAAAAAACGGGTTACATTAGCATGTGACTCTTGTATTTTCAAAATTTTACTCCAAAAACAAACAAAGAAGAGAAAAAAAAAACTTTGTTTGGTACCATGTGGGTTGATATATGGTGAGATTAATTTTTTTATATTAATTTAGCTTTTTGTTTTTTATCTATAGGCTGTTGGTTAATACCAACATAAAAAAACACATGGGAAATAAAGATAAGATGAAATAATAAAAAAAATATTTGGAGATATATTGCACTTACGTCTTATTGAAGATGTCACGATAACATTGAATGATTTTTGGAGTTTTAAAAAAAAAAAGAAGTGACAATAAGGGCATTGATTGTTACCTATAGACGCCGATCAAATCATTTCAAAATAAAATTCAAGAAATGTTGATAAAGGGACGAGGAATAGATGATCGCATTTTTGTAGAGTTACGGATTACCATCTGGACCCGAGAATCTTTTGAAGATTCGTCACTCTCTATGGTTCGAAACTAGCGTTTCTTGCTTTCTTTTAAATTGAGTCGTTCAAGAAATCTTAGGACATCTACTTCCTCATGCTTGTCCAACTTAAATGCTAACAATAATTTTACTGATCCAAAAATTGCACCGACATCTTGTTAATGTTAATTTCTATTTTTAATTAAGATGTCATGAGAATATTAAGAGATTTTGGAAGGTTTTTAAAAAAGATAGCCAAATTGGTCATTGATTGTTTCCTGTAGAAGTTGATTAAATAATTTCAAAATAAAACTCGAGAATAAAGGGACAAGGAATAGATGATTATTATTTTGGTCGTGCTACAGATTACCATCTGGACCCGATAATCTTTTGAAGATTTGTCACTCTCTGTAGTTAGAAACTGGCTTTTCTTGCTATTGTTTGAATTTAGTTCAAAGAAATCTGTGGACATTTATTTCCTCCTGTTTGTCCAACTTAAATGCTAACAATAATGTTGGATTGTACTGATCCAAAAATTGCACTGACATCGTAAATGTTAATTTATATTTTTAATTAAAATGTCATGATAATATTGAGAGATTTTGGAAGGTTTAAAAAAATTGAAAAAAGCCAAATTGGTCATAGATTGTTTCCTGTAGAAGTTGATTAAATAATTTCAAAATAAAACTCAAAATAAAGGGACACGGAATAGATGATTATTATTTTGGTCGTGCTACAGATTACCATCTGGACCCGATAATCTTTTGAAGATTTGTCTTCATTTGTTTGTGGTGCCAAACCAGCCGTTCTTGCTATTGTGTGAATTCAGTTGTTCAATAAAGCTTTGAACAGCTACTTCCTCCTGCTTTTCATTGATCAAAAACATGTACAGAAAACCCCCCAAAAAAATCCAATCAAAACCTCAACAATTACATCAGGATCTTAAAAAGTGTTATTTGCTGCGAGTGTTGATCCTCGCGAAGCTTTTCTCCTGTTTCTCATTGCGATGAATCCAGCATTTGTGTTTTCATTGCCATGTTTGTGCAACGATAGTCATCCCAGATGTCGACAATGTGCAAAGACCAGATTGGAAATGGCAGTAAAAAAAACGCAAACATGTTTGAATCATTTCCACAGACCCCCCGATTCCGATGATGAGGGCGAGCGGCTCGGGCGAAACCTCTGCAGTCCGTTAAGAAATGCAGAAAAAAAATAAAATAACAGCAAGTCTGGGAAGCTTCCCTTTTGTGTGTGTCTATGTTCAGAGATTAGGTCACTAGTGCCTTTTTTTTTCCTAAATAGCCCAAGTCATCAGATTACACAGTGCGCCGTACGAGGTGCAAATAGCAGTCATAAAACCCCGAAACACTACTTGGGAGGGCGCAAACAGCTGGACTCTGAGGAGTCAGACACACACAGACAAGCAGGGACAGGAATGATGAGCTGGGCGGGAAGGAAAAAAAAACGGAACTGAAGTTAGGGGGGGGGGGGGGACGTTAAGCGACTTACAAGGTGCACCTGACTTTTGTCTTTCTTTTTCCTGTTATTGACTTCAATCGCAGCTGATTTACTAACATCATGAAGAGCGTTTATCACTTTTTTTTTCGGTTGTACTTTCGATCCACGAGAAAACGACGAGAAGGACTTTACAACGCCGAATACACGCCCTGGGTTTTATGCGTTGTTAGCAAAAACAAGCACACTTACGAATAACTTTTAACTACTTTGGTTTTGGCAGGTCGGAGCGAGGCGGTAACTCTCAGCAGGACGTACCTACTTACGGCACAGCTGGACCCGTGGATCGATTTTAATGAATAAAAATAAAAAAGGTTGTGATGATCACGTTACACAGACTTTTCTAACCGTTATCACTTCAAAAAGGCAGATATTCTTGGAAACCCCAGAGATGGGACCAACATTCTATTATTACGACCGGTACGAGAAGCCCCCGGGGTCATAGACACACCCGCTTATTTTTTACAAGAGGAAAACACAAGACCTCCTTGTTGAGGTTGACTTTTGGCACAAAAGTCAAAAAGTCCAGATTATTTTAGGTGGTTATAAAGGTCAAGAAATCAAGATAATATCATTTTAATGACTTGAAATGTATGAATAAAGTGACACAAAATTTAAAAAAAGCATCTTGTCTGATCTGCTGAATAACAATAGAAAAGCATTTAAATAAAGTGACAATTATTTGGTTACAGGCTAAAATTGTTTTATTTTAGTTTAATTAAAGGATAAAAGTGTTTAATTACAGTTGAAACTTGTTTAATTAAAGGTTAGAAATGTGTAATTACAGATAAAAATGTTCGATTGTTGTGGAAAATTCTACGATAGTTTGTGTATGATTGAAAAAAACCCGTTAATTTAAAAAGAAATCGTGTATGATTTAAGTTCACAGTTTAAACAAATTAAAATTCTGACAACGCCCAAGTCACGTACTCGGACAATACTAAATATATATCCTTGTTTCTACATATCGTATCGTGGTACGTATCGTACGACAAAATTCTTGCAAATACACACCCACAATGCTAATGCTACTTCTTCATATACAAATAACGTCCCTTTAAACCTGATACCAAGACATAGAAACTTGTATTAAAGCACCGTTGCCAACAAAATACTCACATAGAGTACTTTTACCACAACTGCGTCATAGAAGTGATTTCCTTATTAAGTTCACATTTACTACAAACATGTTAACGATGACATGAACTTAAACTGAAGGACAATAAGAAATTGCATAAACCTAAGTAATAATTCACAATAAAACTCGGTAAAAAAAATGAAATTGAAAGGACCCTTCAAAACAAAGGCGGTTCGAAACTGAACTATCAAGTTCTGTTTCCACCAAAGGACGAGGCGCCAATAAAGTTCTGCGATGATCTCCATCTTTTAGCACTAGCACTACATACCAATTCAAGGTTATGTCAGGTTCTTGTTGTTTTCTTTGTTTTTTTCATCTTATAGGTTCTGTTTCTGTTTGGAAGCCAAGGACAGGTCATGAAGAAAAAGATCTTGTCCCGAGGGATCTCCTTAAACGCCGAAATTCAGGTTCAATGGATCAGCTTTCGCTCGAAATCAATCCCCTTACTCTTAGAAATTGTTCAAGAAAATAAAGACGAGTGAAGTTGGCGGTGTCTTGGGAATTGCGAACAAAGAATCGTGAGAACTAAAGAAGATTTCGTAGCAGTTTCGAGCAGTGGTCAATTCAACACAAAGAGTTTTAGCCAGAAGGAAACGTTCTCTCGTTTCTGTTTCAATTTACATTCTTAACATCCATCAGTGGTTGTGAACTGTCCAGGAGGACATAGATAAATGGGAACTGTCGGGTTTTCGGTCGCATTTCTGAACGTTTTCGTTGACTTCTCTGATACATGATAATTGAAATCCAATATGAATAGATCTTTACGTTGGCCTTGGATTGTCTAGAAATCTTTTAAAAGGTCTGATGGAGGCCAGTGTCGGACTTTAAGAGACCTGATACGTTTCAATTGTCAAATCCAAGAGTTCGAGACATTGGTTTAAAAACTTCTCATGCAATTTACGACTTAATGGCTTTGCTAAGAAGGGGTTTTTCGCCTCTTTATGAACCAATGATTAACGGTAAGGTGTGATAGACACAGATGGTTGACTGATACTGGTATTGATCTGAGGCCCCTCTTGTCAATATTTACCCGCCGAACAGAAACGCTGACCCAAGTGCAAGGTTTCCCATGAGTACTTAGGCGCCCCACTGAACTACATCCGAGTATTTTAGCCTCATATCTGCCTTCTTTGAAGGACGAAGTATCAGCGAACCTTACTAAGTACCATAGACTAGATAAACTGTTTAAATTAAAACGTTTTTTTTTTTTGTTGTAATGTTTTGCTGGAATGTAAAGTAGAAGGATTTATAAACCTAATGCTATAGTTGCTAGCTTATCTAATGAAATCTACCACCCTGTAACACTTTGTATCTTTCTCAAATTTGAAGTTTAGAATCTAAAATATGTGAATATAATGTGAATATATCACCATAAATACTTAAGGAAATATAGGAGATGTTTTTCTCAAATGAAAATATTGAATAAATAATATCGATTTTACGTGTATTTTCCATAATTGAGTACAAGTAATAGGGATTTTTTTGCAGGTCATGTGTCATATGTAATGTTGATGTAATGGAAATAACTTTTGGCCATTTTTAGGTTCCAGTTAAATATTTGTGTGATTGAGGAATTCCTAGATATTTTCTGTAAACGTCAAATATTGCAGTAAAACAATCATTCTATCATAATAAAAAAGACTATAACAATGACAATGGAATTTGTGGCAATACAGAGATAATATTATATGATATTATAATAATATATAAAACAGTAAAGTCTCACAGATTATCCTCAGTATAAAACGTACTACATTTTTTTTTTTTTTTTTTTATATTGACGATGACCTGAATTCCTGACCCGGTTTATCCTCAGTCGTGAGAACCACATTTACAGTCTCCACGAACCCCAGACCTTTTGGCTGAATCTTTTATTGGGAACGGGTCTAAAGCACAGACAGACGCGCACACAGAGGACCAGAACCATCCCTGGAGATGTGCCATTATCTGCCTCCAGTCTTTGGGGGTAATTCTGGTGCACAGCGGAGGTCTGACTTACTGAAAACATAAACAAGAAACCAGCAGGATGGAACTCTATTTCGTTTTTTTTATTAAAAACACAGAGTGGAACATTTGTTCATAATGGCCTCGATGAAGAGTTTGTTTATATACATCGGGGGAAATAAACAAGACTCTTTATTCTATATCTTCGCTGTGGAACTTATATGACCTCGGTTCTCTGTCCTCCATCGCCCCTTTTCTTTTTTCAAATCTCAAACCCCCTCCTGCCAACTATCCTCGGAGAGTGATGATTTTTAGATGAATATCTGAGGATTTCAAGTGTGTTCATGCAGGCTTTGTTCTCCACCCCAGACGGAGAAGCCGGCCAGGGCAACGGCGGAGGGCTCGGGGCGGACCCGCCTCATTCGGTGGCCGACTCCGCGTCACTCTGGTTCCTGTTCCTTTCAATCCCCGAGACCACCGAGGATCGGAGCTGAAGTGGGCGAGCGTTCAAAACCGGTGGTCACTCGCGCAATATCAGGAACTTTTTCTGTTCCCATTTAGACCATGTGTTACTCCACAGTGTCAGAACTGGATGTTAACATGTTGGCTACAAATGTTATACAGTTTTACTGCCACGAACATTCGTCTGCCAGGAGCACCACTCCCTTCTCTCTTCTAATAGCCAAACCATTTTCATAATTATAGCAATAAAATACATACTCTGGAGCAGCGCCTCCTGTCACCAGATCAATGCGAACGATCGGGTTGAGCGTTCAATCCCCAGATTAGATTACCCTTATAAACGCAGAAGACAATCTAAGTTGTCATGTTTTCCGCTTGTTTGGTTTAATTGTGTTTGTTCCCCTTGACGGACACAGGTAGGTGCGGACAGTTAGGAATGATTTTCGGTTTCTTTCGACCCGGAAGTACCCGCCAGAGTATTGCGTCTCCTGATGAAGTTCTTGCTCATGTTTTGTCTTGTTGGATAGTTTTGGGGTTTCTCTGACAGTTCTCTGATGTTGTCAGCACTTTAAGTTTCTCACGCAAGTCCTTCTTTTTGTCTTTTGTTTTAGTTACCGGTGAAAGATTCTGGACCGTTCTCTGCCTCAAAAGTGCCTTTTGGTTTTTTCTCATCCCATCATGAACCTGTTTTATATTTTGACTTTTCTATTTTAGGACTGATGTATTCAAGACAGTTTTTGTTTGATCATAATTGTTATGACTGTTGACATAACGTTGGGAAACAGAAAAACTGTTGATTTAAACACCTGCAAAATGTGAAAAACGTTTTCATGATGAGGTTTTGAAAAAGCATTTTTCCCATCAATTCTATCATGAGATACTTAGACATGTTTGACAACCTAGGGATGAACCGATCCGACTTTTAAGTTCCCGATAACGATACCTGAGTTTTGCAATTACGACTAATATCGATGACGATGACGATGACGATGACGATGACGATGACGATGACGATGACGATGACGATGACGATGACGATGACGATGACGATGACGATGACGATGACGATGACGATGACGATGACGATACCTACGCTCTGCAGTATCGACTGACACCAATACCAGTAGCGATAACCATAACAATTACAATAACGATAACGATAACGATAACGATAACGATAACGATAGCGATAGCGATAGCGATAACGATAACGATAACGATAACGATAACGATAACGATAACGATAACGATAGTGATAGCGATAACGATAACGATAACGATAACGATAACGGTAACGATAACTAAGCTTTGCAATATCGGCTTTGACAATTATGACACCGATACCGATTACCATTACGATACCTAAGCTTTGCAATATCGACTGATACCAATACCGACAACCATAAAAATTACAATACCGATAACGATAACGATAACGATAACGGTAACGGTAACGATAACGATAACGATAACGATAACGATACCGATAACGATAACGATAACCATAACGATAACGATAACGATAACAATACCGATAACGGTAACGATAACGATAACGATAACGATAACGATAACGATAACGATAAAGATAACGATAACGATAACGATAACAATAACGGTAACGGTAACGGTAACGGTAACGATAACGGTAACGATAACTAAGCTTTGCAATATCGGCTTTGACAATTATGACACCGATACCGATTACCATTACGATACCTAAGCTTTGCAATATCGACTGATACCAATACCGACAACCATAAAAATTACAATACCGATAACGATAACGATAACGATAACGATACCGATAACGATAACGATAACGATAACGATAACGATAACGATAACGATAACAATACCGATAACGATAACGATAACGATAACGATAACGATAACGATAAAGATAACGATAACGATAACGATAACGATAACGAAAACGATACGATACGATTTATTTGTGGCTCTACTCAACTTACATTGGTTATGCTTTACATTTTCACCAGAATTTCAGTAAATACAGAAATACCATTCAATTGTAAACTTTGTTGAGGACGAAAACCTTGTGTTGCAGAAAACCTTGTGAAAAATGTTTCACCTCGAACAATGTTTCACAATAGAAACTCTTGCTATGACGTTATTGTATCAACATGTCATCGTATTTATCAAAATGTCTTCTCTTTCAGAGGTAAAAAGAGCAGAGTCAGACTCACCAGTCCGTAGCATGTGGACAGCGCTACCGTCGAGTTGACCCTCGACCTGAGCGACCCCTGGTAAAAGCACAGGTCGTCCTGATGGTACAGCCTCAGGCTCTTGGTGCCGTTGTTTCCCAGGACTTGAACGGTGAAGCCAGGTGCGATCAGGCTCTGCGAGTTCTCGCTCAGCTCCATGTGGAAGTCCTGACCCAATCCGCTGACCCGGAAGTGAGCCGTTTCACCGCTGCCGTCGCTGTTGGACGCGTCTCCGGACAGGGAGCGTCGGCGGCGTCTGCGCTGGTGGTGAGCGATGTGGTGGGATATGTACGTGCCTTGGTGGCTCACTTCGTAGGGGGAGACGATTTCGTATTCTGATCCCAAAGAAAAGGACATAAAAAAGAAGTTAGAGATATTTTTGTAACATCCTGGATGCACTGTATTCAGAAACAAATGATGTTCTTATTTTCAAAAATAAAGTTTCTACAAGGTCTTACATTTCAGAATGATGTACCATTTACTATCAATATAAGAAAATGATATCTATCAAAATACTGTATGCCCGTTTGAGACTTTGGCTCCTGTAAAGTTCTGCTGATTATAGTGTCACTGAAAGAAACAGTGTCTTTGCAATAGCCATGTATGGAGTGCACGAATGCTCCTTCCCAGATGCAACACAAATAGACTCAGGGACTCAGTCATTCCTCGTGCTATTGGATTTATTGGGCAGTAACCGAGAGAAAGGATTATGTTATTCTATTGTATGTAATCTGTGTATCTTTTTCTATGTTTTATTTCCTTTGATGCATGTTCTTTATATTTGCACTTTGTCATTCTCTTGCACTTGGTCCTTTATATTGCACTTTGTTCTTGTTCTTGTTTTTATAAAAACTTTGGTCTGCTCTGAACTGGAACTAAAATGTCCCTAAGGGGATCTCCAGAGGGTTTATAAAGTCTATCTATCTATCTATGTACAGGAAGTGTCACAAGGTTGTGTATTAAAAAAACAGGACAGTCATCAATCAAGAAATTACACTTTACAATTAGGATTCAAAGTGTTTTTTTTAATAATGTAATAAATTAAAATATGTGAAAAATACCTATATATATATGTTGGGTACTAATTCTAAGTGGGACTTAAATAGAGGACTTGTCAATATCCTTTGCAAAAATGGTGAAAAGGTCTAGAAGACAAAGTCTCCAGTAATCAATACAATGTCAACACCAGCTACTACTAAGTACACAAATGCAGAGACAAACAACAACACTTTCCTGACATTTGTAAATCATCTTTGACCTGCCTCGTAGATCTTTGCAAGCGGGGTCAAGAAAGAGTTACAAGAAAAGGAAGAGCTTTAGACCATTTTAACTCGAGTGAGTTACGATTGACCCACTTTACTGCTTCTTTACTACAGCTCCGGACGAGTCAGTGCAGGTCACGAAGGGGAAACAAACTCAGAAGCCAGACCCCGGGAATACGATCCAGAGTCAAAGAATAGCTCCACGGTCAACAAAACTTTGTCTTGGTGAGCGAGACTAGCTTTTTAAAAAAATAATTCTGAGTGGATATAGCTCAGAGACAGACGAGCGAGAGACACTCGGGTGGACAGACGGTGTGTCATGGTTGGCAGTGGCTGAGGTTTGCATCAGAGGGTGTTTGCAGCGTCACAGACCCCAAAACAAGAGCTGACATAATTAGATGATGTATTTATGTAGTCATAGTGGTCGGGTTTGGAAGTGCACCCTAAAGATGTCAGATGGGGTTTGGAATAGGAGTGTAAGAAAATAGCGATACACTTAAAATATCGTGAAAAATGTAAATATATATGTACATTTTATTTTTTGTATATTTTCAGATTTTTTATTTATGGCTTTTATTTCAATACGTTGTGTCTAAAATAAAATAATTCTATTTTTAAATGTGTTTTATTTACAATAAGTGTGCAAATATTCACAAGTTTGTTTATTTTTGTGTTGCAATTAAACTCCTGTCCACTGCAGTTAAGGGAAAGATTAAATATGCGAGATCATGGCAAATGACTGAGGACGAGAGGATACAGTCACGGCTTTTAAAGCTGATGTTTGGACATATTTTGGTTTCAAAACAAATGAAAGCAGTTACGGCTTCGTCAAGAGTCATGTGGTCTGTACATTCCGCAACACCAGAGTCAAGTACTCAACAATACTACACATATATCATTGTTACTGCAGTATCGCAATATATCGCAATATATCGCTTCCTTGCCCCTGTGATCGTGATTCTTCCAAATACCGTTGTTGGAAAGGGATCAGATCTTGTGCGTTCATACCTCAAATCTGGTAAAAAAAAAAAAAAAAAGAAACATTTTGTTTTTGTGGTTTTGTTCACGAGTGAGGGAAGCAGCGAGCCTTTCTCCACAGGGTGACTGGACTTTAAGGTGCCCAGTCATCCGGGAGATGCTCATAGCAGAGCCACGACTCCACACCGATTAAATCAGGTCATAAATGAGAATTATTTCTGTAAAGTTAATTTGCTATAAATAGGTTAAAGACCGGGGGTGGGGGGGACCCCCTCACCTCTACATAGACCCTCACATACATCCAGTCCCACTTTTGTTTGCCCTCTTTAACTCAGATACCAGCTGCAGTGACCCTCGTCTGACGATACACAAACAAAGAGTCTGCGAGAACACAGCACACACCTTCTTCCACACACTCGTCCCGTCTGATGGACTGAGACAAGATCCTGCACCGGTTAGTTTGTTGGTTTAGTGGCTCCTGAGTGCCATTAGCACTGATAGAAAAGTGGGGGGGGGGTCTAAGAATGGTGGTACCTTGGCTTAAATTGAACAAAAGCTCTGACTATGTGAACTCTTTCCCACCCTGTCCTGACACTGCCGTGTAATTGATAAACCCATTATCTGAGGGAATTAGCAGATAAAAAAGGCTTCTGTCTCAGACACATTTGTAGGCCATTAGAGCCCGGCGCTGATGTTTGTTTATTTGTCGAGGGGGATCTGCTTCTCATCCTGAAAACATATGACCTCAAAGCTGAAGCAGTTGCTGACTCAGCACGCCACATGGATAGAAACAAAGAACATCTGAGAGGGGATGTCCTTTCGTTTATTGCCATAGCTACACTTTAAAAGAGGTTTAATGTGAATGTCAACATGGTCCCACAAAAAGGGGGAATGGATGCATAAACTTTAATTGATTATTTGTTTTTATTAACACTTGATGGCCAGAAAAATATGTCCTAAAGGGTCACATGAGGATTTTGAAACTGATGTTTTTTTTTCTTCTGAAAACGAATTATAAAGAACAATGGATGAACTGTCGCCAATGAGAGAACTGTCTTTTAATTCCTTAGCTACCTATCTCATTACATTTAAACCGTCAAGTTGGTCGGTTTTTATTTCTTTTTGACTGGCACCGCTTCCATTTTCTTTTTATTTGAATGGTCTTGCAACAAAATCAAAGGAAAAGAAGAGTATTTATCCCGCTTTAAAACTCTTTTTATTGTTTCCCAGGTGTCTTTTCTTTTCTTTTAGCACTCCTTAAGACTCACTCATCAAGGAAGTTCAGCAAAAAACGATTCTCGATCTTTTCTGCATCACTGGATAATATTCTTTACCACAATTGAACCTGTTTAACAACCAAAAAAAAGCCAGAAAATCGAATAAAATTGAGTGGAAACGTGGCTGTCAGACCTTGGCTCCTGGTTGGGTTTGAGTCATCTACTCTTTTCGATATCCCGTAAAGAAACATTGAATTTGCTTAAACTGTTGGGACAGGCAAACATCATTGTTTTTGTTTGTAAGTACTTGTACTTTTACTATTAAAAAACATACATTATAGCAGAGGCCCCCAACATTTTTTTGCACTGCGGACAGGTTTTAATGTCGGCAATTTGTTCACAGACCCTCATATAAAAACATTTTTACATTAGGTTAGGTTAGGTAGAACTTTATTGATCCCTCAGATGGTCTCCTTCGGGAAATTGTTTCTTTTTTTTAGTAAAAAGTCACAGGCTAATGTTACTTTAGAGAAATTACAATCTTTAAAAAACAAAACACATATTAGACCGTAATAATCAATATAACCGAAATTATATATATATATTTTTTCTGTGTAGCCCGGTAACAAATGCCTCACAGACCGGTACTGGTCCTCGAACCAGGGGTCGGGAACCACTGCATTATAGTATTATTAATACACTTTAAATCACTATAATGAGGATTTGATCTTTAAAAAAAAAAGAGGGTGTTTTTGTTGTAGTAATTGTCCATTTTATTCATAGAACTGGTTAAAAGGTGCAGATTTAACTGTTTTTAGGTACAGTTTAACACATTTTTAAAGGGATGTTTAAAAAAAACATGGTTCTGTTATGGGAGGAAACCGGAGTGCCTAGACTCACCCACTCTTAACCCGGAGTGACCTCGAGCAGGTTGAGACCCTCAGCCTTCTTGTTGAGATAAATGTAGAATAAAAGGGGAAATATTTTAACTTTATGTTACATTATTTAAGGTTTAAATCCTCCTTCAGAGTTTGACTAGTCAGCAGATCAGTCTGAGGGGAGCCTGGCGCCCCATAGTGGTGAAGAGAGTCAACTTCAGCTCAGGTGAGCGTCCGTGCATCGGTCTTCGCAGACTTTTAACACAGACAAAAAAAAAGAAAAAAAAGACTGTAGTTTTTTTTGTTGTTTTTTTTAAGTGGGAACTTTCCTGTGATTTCCCCGAAGGTGTTGACACATTGATGAGGGCTGTCAGTGAGAGCTGGAGGTTTGCTGGGAGGTGAACATACCTGTATGTTGAGGTAAATCCAGAGATCTGAGCAGAGCAGATCCAGCCCTGTCAGCACCGGCGCTCTGCAAGAAAAAAAAGAAAAAAGAAACACAAATATGAGCGAGTTTCCTTCAGATCATCGTTGACATCTTCATGACGTCACTGATAAAAAATAAAAAATAAAAAAATCACCTCGCAGAGAGTCAACCAAACGTGGAGGAAGAACCAGAAGCAGGACCAGGTCCTCCTGTGCTCCTGAGAGCCCGGAGAGTAATCCATGTCTCTGGGATGTCTCTAGTGATGTGTGGCCCCGCCGAGGAGACTCCAGGAGAAGACCCTGCAGGACTCGTGCAGAACAAGCATCAGTGACTCCTCGCCATTCATCCCCCCTTGAAAGTGGACTTCACTCGTCTCCCCTCGCGAAAGTCATTCCGTCTCTCCTCCTCTCTCTCAGTTACTCCTCGTCCTCCCTCTCTCCCCCTCTCTCTCCCCCCCGCGACCCCCGTGGACCATTTTTGACTCCCACCGAAATCATGTGATTGTCTTAAATAGGCCGTGTCTGGTCTTGGCAGAGGCGGACTTGTGTGAAAGACACACTCCCCAGAAGTGCAGGGCACACGAATGAGGATTGTGTGTGTGTGTGAGTGTGTGTGTGTGTGTCAGAGGGGGGGTGTTCTTGTTCTGGCTATGAGGGGGAGTGAGTATGGGGGGGGGGGGGCTGGTGAGAGAGGCTTGTAACCAATCACAGCTGACACCTGTGCACAGGAGGGAGAGGGAGGTGAGCTGCAGACAAAAGAGAAGAAAAAAATGAAAAAAAAATGTTGAAGACACAACTTTGTTTGTCTGAAGTCAAGAGGATTGAAGACAGATTTATTTTCCCCTGCTACACTTCAGGAAACTGAAAGAAATATGTGTACTTTTTCCACTTATATATACTTTAAAAACTATGTTTTAAACTGTAATTTACCTTTTACTTGAGTATGTTTTTTTTTACTTCATTACATTTGAAATAAAAAACATGTAAGAGAAACACTACCTTCTAAAGTATCCAAATCTCATCAATATATATCATAATATGTTTGTTTTATCAAGTAAATTAAACTATAAATACAGAAGAGAAAACGGGGAAAATGGATGATGTTTTAAAAACAATATTTTTCTATTTGGACTCTTATTTTGAAGGATTTTTCAAATAAAGACTCTTTAAAAATATTTTATTTTCTATGGCACGCCCGATGAAGCTTCACGAAGCACCGTCTTATTTTTAGCATCTCAGAATTGGTCACTTTAAACTTTAATTTACCTTTTACTTGAGTATGTTTTTTTCTTACTTCATTGTTTATGAAAAATTGCTGGCTATTGTAAAAAAACAATTTCCCAAAGGAGACCTCCTGAGGGATCAATAAAGTTTTACCTTACCTTACCTTACCTTACATTTGAAATAAAAAACACGTAAGAGACACATTACCTTCTAAAGTATCCAAATGTCATCAATATATTCATAAATATATATCATAATATTTTAGTTTTATCAAGTAAATTAAACAATAAATACAGAAGCAAAAACGGATGATTTTTAAAAAACAATATTTTTCTATTTAGACTTTTTTTTTGAAGGATTTTCAACCATAGAGTCTTTAAAAATAATTATTTTCTATGGCCCGCCTGATGAAGCTTCATGAAGCACCGTCATATTTTTAGCATCTCAGAATTGGTCACTTTTGCAGTGCATTATGGGACATGTCTCCCATACCTTTTACACGCATGACTGTTCTTACATTTAAGGTAAAACTTTATTGATAAATGTTTTTTTTTCCAATAGCCACAGAAAATACAGCAATCTTTCATAAAAAATAAATCAAAATAAAATAACAACAAGAACATTTAGGATGTGGTTGTACTGCGACTAGGAAATTGCCAGTGTCTCTGCTGATGTAACTGTTGCTGGGTTGCGGTCTCCTGCCATCATTAGTAAACGAGTGATTAAATGGTGTGGTAGCGAAGAAAAGCAAAGTAAGAAAAGTAAATTAGGATGTTGTCTCCCTGTGACTGGGGAACTGCCAAGTTACACTTCCTGGGTTGCGGAAAATTTCTATTTGGACTATTTTTTTGAAGGATTTTTCAACTATAGACTCTTTAAAATATTTTATTTTCTATGGCACGCCTGATGAAGCTTCATGAAGCACCGTCATATTTTTAGCATCTCAGTAGGTGGCGCTCGCAAATGACGTGAGGGTTTTCAAAAGAAACATCTGTTTAAGCAACAGATTATTAGAGCGGAGAGAGAGTGCCATCTAGTGGAGCTTTCGAAAGCAAGTATTCATGAAGCTTCATTGACCCAGCACTACTGAACAGTCTTATGTATTTTTATCATGATTTTTAATACTTTATATTTCAATAAAGTGTGTGTAAACTAATCCCATTTTTTACATTTATCTATGATTACCATTCAAAAAATGACAGCGTTTGTTCACGTTTGTGTTACAATTAAAACTTCTAATCTCTAGATGGCAGCTGTCATTACATCCTCTACAGCTTATGGAATAATTAAATCCCATGATGACTGAGGACGAGAGGATACAGTGACTCCAGCAGCTTTTAAAGCTGATGTTTGGACATATTTTGATTTTAAAACAAATGAAAGCAGTTACGACTTCGTCAAGAGTCATGTGGTCTGTAAATACTACAACACCAGAGTCAAGTACTGGACAATACTACAAAGATCCCCAAGATGACTGAGGATGAGATGATACAGTGACTCCAGCAGCTTTTAAAGCTGATTTTTGGACATATTTTGGTTTCAAAACAAATGAAAGCAGTTACGACTTTGTCAAGAGTCATGTGGTCTGTAAATTCTGCAACACCAGAGTCAAGTACTCGACAATACTACAAAGATCCCCAAGATGACTGAGGACGAGAGGATACAGTGACTCCAGGAGCTTTTTAAAGCTGATGTTTGGACATATTTTGGTTTTAAAACAAATGGAAGCAGTTACGACTTCGTCAAGAGTCATGTGGTCTGAAAATTCTGCAACACCAGAGTCAAGTACTCTACAATACTACAATGATCTCCAAGATGACTGAGGATGAGAGGATACAGTCCAGCAGCGTTTAAAGATGATGTTTGGTCATATTTTGCTTTCAAAACAAATGAAAGCAGTTACGACTTCGTCAAGAGTCCTGTGGTTTGTAAATTCTGCAACACCAGAGTCAAGTACTTGATAATACTACAAAGATCTCCAAGATGACGAGAGGATACAGTCCAGCAGCGTTTAAAGCTGATGTTTGGACATATTTTGGTTTGAAAACAAATGAAAGCAGTTACAACTTTATCAAGAGTCATGTGGTCTGTAAATTTTGCAACACCAGAGTCAAGTACTCGACCATACTACAAAGAACTTCGAGATGACTGAGGACGAGAGGATACACTCCAGCAGCTTTTAAAGCTGATGTTTGGACATATTTTGGTTTGAAAACAAACAAAAGCATTTATGACTTCGTCAAGAGTCATGTGGTCTGTAAATTCTACAACACCAGAGTCAAGTACTCGACAATACTGCACATAAATACTTGTTCCTACAGTGTCACAATACATAGCTATATATTGTATCATTGACACCATGAAGTATAACCGTAAAGCAGTGATAAATTTGAATTAAATCATATCAGACCTGGTCCTAATCCTTCGCCCCTGTATTCCGCAGCTGCACTGATAGGCATCGAGCCAGCGTTTCTCAACTCCTCACCATTATTCACGGAAGTGCATCGCAGTGTGGGAGCCTGAAGGATCGGAGGGGTAGCAAGAGAGGAGGGGGGGTCGTCCGAAAATTCTGGAGTTTTTCATCCTCCTCGAAAGAAAACCAGATGAGTCCTCAGTCGGGAAGCAGGGGAAATAAATATCTGTGACAGCGTGTGATCCTCTCTCTCCGCATCAGTGCTCGGAAGATTCGACTACTATGAGTGAGCTGACGACTATTATTAACCCAACTCTCATTTCCAGGGAGAACAAAAGCATGGCTGGATCTCACAGCGGTTCGGAGCTTCTCTACGTCCTAATGTTCCAGCTAATGTTTTCGTTATTCTCACTGACACCCATCAGACTGTTTTGAACACTTTTGCAGTGCATTATGGGACATTTCTCCCATACTTTTGACACGCATGACTCTTACATTTAGGATGTGGTCGTACTGCGACTGGGAAGTTGCCAGTGTCCTCAGACTGGACTTGATCTCTGCTGATGTAGCCGTTGCTGGGTTGCGGCCTCCTGCCATCATTAGTAAAAGAGTGATTAAATAGTGTGGTAGCAAAGAAAAGTGAAGTTAGAAAAGTAAATTAGAATGTTGTGTCCCTGTGACTGGGGAACTGACAAGACCCTATTTCTGCTGATGTTACACTGGCTGGGTTGCGGTCTCTTGCCATCATTAGTAAAAGAGTAATTAAATAGCGTGGTTGCAAAGAAAATCGAAGTAAGAAAAGTGATTTAGAATGTTGTGTCCCTGTGACTGGGGAACTGCCAAGACCCTATTTCTGCTGATGTTACACTTGCTTGGTTGCGGCCTCCTGCCATCAAAATGTAACCAAGGGACTTATTAGTATTATAGCGCCAGAAGGCACGATATACTTAAGACCAATTAATATGGATGTCGTCACCCTGCGACTCGGAAATTGCCAGTGTCCTCGTGCAAGACTTGATGTCTGCTAATTGTACAGTTGCTGGGTTGCGACCTCCTGCCATCAAAATGTAAACGAGTGACTTAGCCTGACAGCACAGAAAAGTTCTATAGAAGTAACAAAAGTTATTTAGGATGTGGTTATCCTGGACTGGGAAATTGCAAGTATCCTCGGGAAAGACTTGATGTCTGCTAATTATACAGTTGCTGGGTTCCGGCCTCCAGCTATCAAATACGTAAAGAGCACAGGAAGGCATTAAATAAGTAAAATAGCTCATTTAAAATATGATCGCCCTGTGACTGGGATATTGCCAGTGTCCTTGGGCAAGACATGATTTCTGCCAGTGATACAATTGCTGGATTGCAGCCTCCTGCCATCAATATGTAAATGATTGACTTAGTAGAGTGATGGCGCAGAAAAGTCCTATACAAGTAAGAAAAGCATTTTAAGAAGTGGTCGCCCTGTGACTAGGAAATTGCCGGTGGCCTCAGGAAAAGACATGATTTCTGCAGATGGTACTCTTGCTGGGTTACGGCCTACTGCCATCCATATGTAAAATAGTTACTTATTAGCGTGATAGCGCAGAAAAGCGTTATTTAAGTAAGGGAAATTTATCATTAACCGTCGTTGCCGATGAAAGGGACGCTAATCTAAAAAGGGAATGTCTTGGAAAAACACAGTTTCCCTCGGGAATGTTTGTGTTTAAAGTTTCCTCCAGATGCTGTTTGCCTGTTTAACTCGTAAAAACAACGAGGGGTTGAAAGATAGAGGGCCAGTGTTGCAGGTAAATATACTTTTATCAAAACATAGTTTGAGGTACAAAGCGTGTGAAGACGTGTTTTTAAAATGAGACATCAAAGTTTTTTTATACTTGATTTAATCAGAACATATTCACGGAGTCTTTTCGGTAGCAGCTGCCGAAAAGACCACCCCCCCCCCCTCTCTCTCCTCCAGCACACACACTTATTCCTCTGAATATCCTTGCACGCACGGCAGCACAAAACCCAACGTTGTGTGGTTTTGAGTTTCAGCGATGTGCATGCAATGATTTGAAGCTGATGTGAAATCTGTAAGTGAATCAGAGAATGGGAGCCGGTCCAAGCACTTCAACTGTCAGATTAGAGCCCCCGATGTACAGTATAAGGCTTCATTGTCGGTGTTTGTGACGAGAATGCGAAGTGAAGAGAAGACACTATATTGTCGGAGCATAAAGAAACCCCCTGTAGCCCTCCGAGCGAGCTGGCTGCCGTGAGTGATTTGACCTCTGAACCCCTGAGCTCCTGTATGCCTCTCGGTCCGCCCGCCTGTCTGTTCCGCCGCTTGTTTGTCCGTCTGCCTGTCTCTGGCTCGCCACCTCTGTTTCCATGGCTCGCCGGCGTTCGGCTGGAAACATGCAGAGGAGAGAAGAAGCCGAACACATCAACACATGCCTATAGGCTCGCACACGACGCCGGAGTGGTCCGGATACATATTTAGGGAACACTTGATAAATGCTTGTTTTGACTTCTAAGCTTATGAGTTACAACCAGAAATAGTGGGACATTATCAGAAATGTATTTATATTACATTAGACGTTTTATTCATAATCAAAATATGACTTTTCATAGCAATAGTTGAGTCAATGACTTCTTTATTAGAATTATGTAGAATTGTTAATGAGATAGATGTTACTTATACATATATATATAAATGAATATATATATATACAGTATATTAGATATATTAGATAGATAGCTAGATGGATGGATGGATGGATGGATGGATGGATGGATGGATGGATGGATGGATGGATGGATGGATGGATGGATGGATGGATGGATGGATGGATGGATGGATGGATGGATGGATGGATGGATGGATGGATGGACAGGCTGTTAAACATCGATTCTTGGTTTGAAAAGATGAAATGTATGTGAAGGTCTGACAGCTCCTTTGCTGTCCTTGAAGTTTCAAATTAAAACTCAAAATTAAAAAGTCAACAATATCTATTTAAATCTATCATTTATTTTTCAGGCCACATAAAATAAAACAAAGGTCCAAATTAAGCCCTAAACCAAAGTTTGACCTCAACCAACTCTCATTACTTTACTAACAAGTTCTTTCCTTTTTTTTCTTCCTTTGCTGTGCATTATGGGATATGTCTCCACCTGTTCCACCCTGCCTGCATCTACCTCTTCACTTGCCTACATTTGTGATTGACATGGAATACTGCTTCAGCAGAGTGGGTGTGTTTGGGGTAAACAAGTATTTATCTCCTGCAAAACAAAGTGTTTTCAGTGGGCGGGGCTTAAGATGTCATATTTCAATGAAAAGAGAGTTTTGTACAAACAGACACTGATGATACAATAGAGTCCAACATCTATTTAAGACACACTTAAATCAACATTAGTTGAACTTTAATAATCATTTTCTAGATACTTGATTATGTTTTAATTCCTCTTCTTACCTCCAAATCACCATATCATCGGTAAACATCATGGTCCATGCCTTCTGTTTAACAATAAAGTTAATAGATTCATTTTTTGACCCTGAAAGAGTGTTAAGGTCGCTTTTGTGTGTAAGAACAAAACAACAACAACAACAACAACAGCTCAAACAAGAATAAATGCTAACGATTAACATGTGGATTCAGTTATTGGGAATCGTGGAATCCCTCCGACAGCCCTCGTACTTTACTGCCCCTGCACGTCGAAGGAGCTGCATGTGCTTGCATGTTTTCAGGCTTTTTTTCAATATGTGTGTGAGAGAGAGAGAGCGCCGGGCCTGACAGCGGCTGTAAAATTCCTCTGCGAGCATCACACCGGGGAGGCTGATGGGGGCTGACAGCGAGCGAGAGTGAGAGGAAGGTGGGAGATGAAGATGAAGGTGAGAGGAAAGGTGGCCGTTGCCAGCTCCCCTCGATGATTGAAGGTTCGGCGAAGCTTCGCAAGGAGAGAGAGTCTGTCGAGTCGTCACCGTTTCCCGAACCTGACCTTATCGAGTCAAGACTCCCACACCTTGGACGGATCGGCCTCGGTGAAACAAATGCTTTAAGTCTTTGCAGATGGTGCGTTCATGGCTGGATTTATACGTCTATACGCTAAAAATTACTTTTAAAAGATCCACATGCAACTGCTTACGTGAATCTTTGAGACCTTCTTTATTAGGCTTTTATGGTTTGAGACAAGATAACATGTTTGAAATGTGTCCGATTTATGATAGAAGTTTTTATCCTGTTTCAAATAGATGATGAATTTATTTTATTCGTGCAGAATTATAAAAATAAAACAAGACGATTTTCTGTTCTTTTTTTTTGTATCGGTTAAATTGACCTATAAAATAAAGTAAATGAATTCATAAACAGGGAATAGAGGTAAAGATTTGGAGCTGATGCATTTTTAAGTAAATATAAATGAAAAAATCTAACAAAAAAAGTATAAATGTGTGACAAACTAATAAGCGTCAAATTTGTGATGTGTCATGATGATAAAACCTTCAAAGAACAAGCTTACATTAAGGGAAAAAAAGGACTTGATTCTTTTAAAATAAGACAAATAAATTAATTAATTACGCATAAACAAAACAATAAGTCTTATAAAAAACTTTTAAGTAAGATGATTAATATGTAAGGGATTTGTTTTTGTTGAAAAAACGTCTTAAATATAATATTAAGAAACATATGAAACATATAAGCCAAAAGGTTTGTAAGAAACCATTTGACCAACCTATAATAATATATGAATGTTGTAAAGAAAAATGAATAAAAATAAATTAAAAAATACCTAAATACAGGGGATTGAGGCAAAAACTGGAGATGTTGGTAATAAAGTAAGTAAGTAAAGGTTATTTGTAAAGTTCCTTTCTAGACCAGGGTCACAAAACAATACACAGTTAAAATATATACTTTAAAAGGTCACGAAACATAAGAAAAACACATGAGTCCCAGAAAATCATGGAAAAGTACAAATTAGAATGTCTTGAGATGCTTCTTGAAGGAGTCAGTAGATCATCAAACACATTCCAAAGCTTAGGAGCAACAGTCTGGAAGGATTTCTCTCCTCTGGTCCTGAACCGTGTTCAGGAACCATCAGTAGATTCTGATCCAAAGACCTCAGAGCCCGAGCTGGGGTGTAAGGCTGGATCAGAAAACTGATGGAAGGTCTGACCATGACTAGATCTGAAAGTAAGAACCAGAATTTTAAAGTTGATCCTGAAAGAAACTGGAAGCCAGTGAAGAGTTTTAAGGATCGGAGAAATGTGAGTTCTTCTACTAGAGCAGGTCAGAATTCTGGCTGCAGAGTTTTGTATTAACTGCAGGCGAGACAGATCCTTCTTGTTAAGACACCAAAATAAACTGTTACAATAGTATAAATAAGAAGACAAAAAGACATAGAAGTGTATATATGAAATATATATGAATATACTATATGAAATAAAAATAAAGTATAAATAACTATTATGTTAAAGAAAGAAAGACAATCAAACAAAGACAAAAACTAAAAAGTATGAACATGTGACAAACTGATAGTGTCTCATGAATATGATATCTTCAAAGGACTTGGAAGCAATATAGGGATATAAAAAATATTGAATTATATATAATTTAAAGCAAAGATTTTAAAAAAGAAAAAAAAACTTTTTGGGAAAGAATCTAACAATTGAAGGGATGTATTTTTTTTTTTTAAATATCTAAAATAATATCAAGACATGCTTCATGATTAAAGAACAAAATAAATCAAACTTAAAACTCACAACAACAACCAAAAATTAATTTTATTTATATTTCTTTTGATGATTTATGTTGTTTTATATATTAAACAACATCATTTTTTTTGAAGACAAATCATTAAATAAATATACATATATTTTAATGCATGTATTTTCACACTGACCTCATCAAGGCCAAAAATAAAACAGGATGAGGAGGAAGTTTTAAATTTGAGAATTATGAATATTTGATAGTTTTTAAGTAAATAAAACCAGATTATTTGTAATGTAGGGTTTAAAAAACCCAACTTTCCTCAAGCCTGAGGTCATAAGGTTTTGCACTCATTATTTGTAGTCAGCTGTATGAGATCACTGGGGCAGAAAGAGCATCTCTGAGGGGTGAAACCCAAAACCAAAGTGGCTAGTCTTATGACACTCTGCAGGGGTGAGAGCCGGAGAAAGGTCGCCACCTCTCTATTGTGTAAGCAAAAGTGTTATAATAACCACTTTCATCCTGGCCTGGAAAAACAGCAGAACTTTAATGAAAGATGATGGATCACATTATTCCTTAATCATTCCAACGTTTCCGCACACGCGGGCCCTCAGAAAATAAACTCACCTTGGGCGAGCCGGACTCAAAAGGACAAGTGTTTCTCAGCACTCTCGCGTTGGCACCGAGGGAAAACCGGTGGCAGGGTTTCACCTGCGGGGAACGCTCGGTCCGGGCCAGGAGTCTGGGACCCACACAGGCCGCCCAGTGTCCGTTCACCAAGAGTCCAAGTCGACTCGTCTGGCACCGCCACGAGGAAAAGTACAGCGTTTCTCATTAAGTCTGTGGAGATGTGTACATTTCCAGCGAAGACTCGATAGAAAAGAGGCTGATATATTCTTCTATCTCCTTTTTCTATTCATTAGATCCAGTGTGTGGCTTCTGAAGAGTCATTTCCACCAAAGTGTGGTAGTTTCCAGGTAAACCAAGGGGGGCTACCACGAAGGAAGAGAGTCTGGAATACTCTGACGCTGATGCACTTTTTATATGAAGATATTCCCTCCATTTTTACTCAAAACTGTCTTAAAATGTTTAAATTTACGCTACTAACATTGAGTTAGAATTGGAAAAGATTTGAAAGATTTGAAGGAACTAAATGTCGGATGGTTTCCCTGTAATGAAAGCAATATTTTAAAACTTTTCACAGCCTGTGATTGTGTTTTTTTTTCAGAGAATTCGACTTTGGGAATCTTTTGTAAACCTTGTTAAACATTAATCTTAGAAGATAAATGTTCAAAACCAAACTAGTTTTCTCAAGTGCGACGCAAAGATTGTCGATTCAAGTGTCATTTTGTCGCAATTGCAATTTTTCCAGTGTAACTCTATGGTTATATTTTATTAAAATATCAAAATGTCTTCATGAAAATGTATTTTTTTTATTTTACATATATATTTATATTGTGATATATTATTTTTTCCTTTTTTTTTAAACTAAGAAACAAAGAATCTTTAATAAACCATTTAATTAAAAATCACACTCTATAATTGTATTATTTTTAATGGCGTAATGCATTGTAGTGCATTTTGAATGACAATAAAAACTCTTGAATCTTGAATTTGTGTTTACTTGTGTCATTTTTCCCCTTCATATGCCACTAACGCTTTAAAAAGTTCATTCTTAGACTGTGATTTCAGTGCCGATAGATCACAAGACAGTGAATCGTTTATTTAAATCACAGTCTTTCATCTGGAAGTGTCCTTGTGATCTTGGTTTTTTTTTTCTTAAGATTTAAAAATACAGTCACTTGTCTCCCGATCGAGCTGCGCTGAGCTGAATTTATGGAATAAAAGTAGGTTGTTACGTGTCGCACCCTCGTACCGAGCATCTTGATGTCGGATAATTTGAGATGAACAGAGCAGAATTAAGAAAAATGTATTGATGTTGGCTCATCAATCGATGTGGTTATCAATTAAAGACATAGATGAAAATACTGACAAAAAAACTAAGAAAAAAACGAAATATAGCTTTTGATAAAATATAGAATTCTTTAAATTAAAGTCTTCAAGGCTAATAAACAAATTATGTTTATTGCGGACATATATCAAAACATGTAACTATTTGTAAATACAAAAAAGTTGAAATAACTAAAAATAAAACAAAACACAGCATAAAAAAGGAAAAACTTTAAAAGAAATAAACTTTACTTTTTCCATTTTACTTTACTTTTTTTTAATTTAATGTTATAAGAATTTAAGTGATCAAAATGTGAACAAGTCGTTGCCTCGTGATAAAACTTATGCATCATTACTGATAAAACTTGTGCATCGTTGCTGATAAAACCACATACCATGACGTTTAATCCACAAACTGTAAGATGGTTCTTGTCTTAATCTTTCTGTCTTGGCATCGAGAACTTCACTCATTCTCCCAACATTTACATTTATCTTTTTTATCTATTCTTCAGTTTTTAGCTAACATAAATACATAATTTGTAAACCCCATCATCAATACATCAAATATATACACACCATAAATATCTTAAGGTATCATCATAAAATAACATTTTAATACGTACATATCCTTATAAAAATAAATAGAATATTACATTATATAACAGGTTATTAGTGTTAAAGGCTTAATCATTTAATTGATATTATTTTATACAAGAATAATGTGTTCTTACAAATACTATAAAATATAACGGATATGTATATAATACAAACATATATATATTTTAAATAAATATAATATTACATTATATAACAGGTTATTAGTGTTAAAGGCTTAATCATTTAATTGATATTATTTTATACAAGAAAAATGTGTACTTACAAATACTCTAACTAATAAAATTATAACGCATGTGTATATAATACATACATATTTTTATAAAAATAAATATAAAATTACATTATATGACATGATATAGTTATGCTGAACAAAAATATATATAGATTAAGAGATACATTATTGTTACAATTACAATAATAACATAATTGTTTCCACAAACGATCTCGTCACGACACCTCGTGCTGTACCCCTGGAATATAAAAGCCTGGCTGTCGATCAAGTTATTAGATTCTTGAAATTGCAGACCTAAATCCCTCGGACCACCCACCCACACACACACACACACTCACACACACACACTCACACACACTCAACACATATGTATGAGAAGCACTTGACTCCACTGATGCAGGTTGGCCTCTCATGAATGTGGAGTTGTATTTTCCCACCAGGCATGAAGAATCAGCGTCACACTGAGATTATTGTGCGACAAGAAAAAAAAACCCATAGTCGACAGAAAACTGACGTTTGAATCGAGTCGAACGGTTTCAGGCGATGGTTTGATGTTTCAGTTTCACCGTTACGGAGAAATGTTCAGCCGAAGCTAATTCAGACGCACAAAGACACGTCATTAGCTCGTGACGGTTTTTAATTGAGTGTAAGTGAAAGCAGCTGCAAGCATCATTTATTCTCAAACCGTCCATAATCAAGATCGGTATCTGTACATTCCTCGCTTGATTCATGCACATTTATTACCCGAGTCAGTGAGCAACAAGCGTGTTTGTTCATCATCATCCAGGGATGTGCGCAGGTTCAATTCTGCATCTGTCAGGAGCGGCGGCGTTAAATAAACCCGCAGTCATGAAGGTCTGAACCCATCCAAGGGTTTACGTTTAAATATGCTTTTGTTTTTCATTTTTTGTGTCTTAATTTACAAAACTTCGGAAAAACCCTTTAACGATATATTTTCCTCATTCATGTGAAAATCTGCTGCTGTGGTGGACAAATCAAGATCCCAGAGTTTCAACCGTAATGTTCCATTAAAAAAAAAAAGTTGGTTTTAAATGACCTTCAGGTAAGTTTGTAAGTCAGACCTGCTGTGAAATTAAAGAATAAGAAAGAAAATGTTGATTAAAAGTGGACACGAGTATTTTAAAAATCCACTGCTGTGGTGGACAAATCGAGAGCCCAATGTGTCAACCGGATTAAACTCTTAAATAACACAAAGACCACATTTAAATTGCTTAAAAAAAAGATTACAATGTGCATTAGCTAAGTATTCTAAGTCAGACTTGCTGCGAAATAAGCAAATAATGAAGAAAACTTTAATTTAAAAAACTGCTGCTTTGGTGGACAAATCAAGAGTCCAATGTGTCAACCAGATTAAACTCTTAAAAAATAACAAAAGTTGCGAAAACTATGACTTAAAATGTGTTTGGACTAAGTTTCTAACAAATAATAAAGAAAACTTTAATTTATTTTTATTAAAATTAGGATGAAAATGTGCTAAATAATAAACAAATAAATAAGAAGGAAAAGTTTAATTTAGAAAACTGCTGCTGCTGTGGTGGACAAATCAAGAGCCCCATAAACTCTTAAACAATTATTAAATAATGGAGAATAAATAATCAAATAAGGTTTCTTGGTCAGACCTGCGGCCATTCAAGTAAATAAGACAAAAATGTTGATAAACGTTGAAGGGGGTATTTTAAAATTCTGCAGCTGTGGTGGAGAAATCAAGAGCCCATTGAGTCAACCAGATTAAACTCTTAAAAAATAACAAAAGTTGCGAACATTACAATTATAATGTGTTTGGACTAAGTTTGTAAGTTAGACCTTCTGCAAAATAAACAAATAGGAGTGAAAACCTTGGTTCAAAGTTGACTCAAATATTTAAAAAAAATGCTGCTGTGGTGGACAAATCAAGAGCCCAATGTGTCGACCAGAACACTCCATTCAACTCTTAAACAATTACGAAAAGGGTGGAAAAATAAAATGGCTAAAATTTGGATCAAAATTTGTTTGAGCTAAATTTCCAAATCAGACTTTCTGAGAAATTAGAAAATGATTTAAAGTGCACACATGAATGTGTTTTGCTGTGGTGGACAAATCAAGAGCCCAACGTGTCAAACCCTTTGCTTGATGCGCTTCAAAGTCTTAACTGTCATGTTTACTAGTGTCTAAATCTGTGTTAAAAGAGTGATAAAAGTCGCTTCACTCTTCAAAACTACATTCTTCCTCTGAAAGTAACCTTTTCTGAGCAACCGTGTGAAGTGAACTCTGCTACCGCTTCAACTTCACGTCAAAGAGCGGATCAGGGGGTGAGATAAGATCGGACTTGTCTTCTAAATCTCAGTCAAACGCCGTGAAAATATCCAGACCCGGCGCATAAGTGCAACCAAGAGCTCCCTGCTGTATTGTCACATGTGTTTGACGTCGCTGTGGAGCCAATTTCCAAGACAGGAATGACTTTTCCAGCATCATTTAGGAGTCGAATAACAGCGTTTTCAAGCCAGCTACTTTTTAAAAGCCAAAATCAGTCGAGTATTTGCGATTAGGACGATATTTACGACCTCTGAACCAAACTGAAGGAAGTTTTTAAATCTTTAAAATTCAGACTAGTCTGTCCAGAGATCTCTGGTCATCTTTCTTACGTGTTAATGATCTTCAACAACACACAGGAACAACAACTAGAGTCACCCTGTGGTGGCCCGTCGTCACAGGTCAGCACCTCTGTCAACACGAGTCCATGTCAACGACGGATAGGTGACTATCCAGAGACCGGGCTTTTATTTCGCCCGTCAGGTTCAAAGGTTCCCGAGGTAAAAGTTGACATAAGCCGGTCGTGTTGCTGAGCCTGGAAATATCTCTTTGAAGGTTTCACACTTGAGAGAGCCCCTTGTGAGAACTGTTTTTTCGAGGAAATAATAAGCATTTAATCATTTAGGAGTCGTGTTAATGTACATTTTCGTGTTGAAAATAATGGATCCAGTTCATCACGTTCAACTCAATTTGTTTGTTTTTTCTGACTTGTGGAAGGATTTGAATGAACAAACTAAGAAACAAAGACTAAATACAAATCACAAGGTTAATTCTAAAGCAAAAGCATTTTTAAAACACTTTAAAGTAGCACCCGTTAACCCTAAAAATAGCCACAAAATTCATGTTTTTCTCACAGTATTTACCATAAACTCGTCTCCTTTAGGAATGTGGCGAGACCTCCGACCCTGGAGTGCAGGGAGTTTGCATATCCGTGTCTCCACTAGTAAAAACCGCATTCCTGCCCTGGATCGGGGTCAAAGATAAAAGATGACAGGGATCAAATGTTGACAAGTGAAACAAATCTGACGTTCAAAATTATTTTTGGAGGGAAAGAGACGGAACGGGTGTAAACAAACAACATCGCATGGATGAGTAAGTGACATTTTTGAAGTCTTTTAACCATTTTTGAGATAAAATAAAAGGGGGATTTATTTTATCATGGGCTAACAGCCTGTCTAGCGCGCCTTGCCCTGGCTGGCTGGGATAGACTGCAGATATCTGTGACTCAAAATATATATATATATATTTTTAAACATTTTAACAGTTTCACCCCCACTTGAGATGCTTTCTAGGTCTTTAGGATGAGTAAATACTTAATAATTAAATTATTTAAGAACTAAAACTTCTTAAAGAATAAAACGCATAGTTGGCGTCATGATGCTTTTATTTTGCAGATGCGCTTCCTCTTTGAACCGGAAGTACCCCGATTAGCACCTGGAACGCTAGCACAGGTGAAGACGAGCATCAATACACAATATAAGTTTTATCTTCTATTTATTTATGTGTTTTATTCGTAAAATAAACCAATTGAATTCTCTTTTAGGACAGAATTTGCAACGTCGACGAAGAGCAAAGACAACGACAAGTAAGACTGAACTTAATATTGTTTGCTTCTTAAAAAAAACAACGATTTATTTGAATAAAAATAAAAACAGAAATAAAACACAGTAAATTTAACACAAACGTGAGCTTCTTTCTTAATGTAAGTATTTTTGAGTTTGTGTAACTTGTGTCAACTTGAATTAGGCCTTAAATTCTGTTTAATGTCTTTTATAAAACACTACCATGGTTTTCTATCAGTTATTCTATTGTTCGACATTTTGCTTTATTTAATTCAAGCTAAATACATTTTAATAACGACTAAACGTATTTGTATTAAAAGCAAATGTCTATTTTAGAAAGTTATTTGGTTCAGAAACAACCCAATGGTTATTAAATACGTGTATTATCAAATAAAAGAACCATAAGTTCCTCAACAGTATTTTCTAGTCGAATACAATAGTGTTGATCTGAATCCGACAGTAGAATTTTTGTGTAACTAGTTTGTGATTGATGTTCTGTTTTAACATTATATAATACAATCTCATCAATTAATGTTGTATAATTAAAACAATATTCAAAATACACACAAGGTTTAACTTCCTGTTGATGTTTAAGGATGATCATTTATTCATACTTAATACTTGTATTTTATACTTGTGTTCTAGCCGAGTTGCTGACGCTGCCTTGACCTCTGAGCAACAACCTGGTCCTTTCAACTTCAACTCTCCTTGAAAACCAGCTCAAAGTAAGAACAACTTTTATTATCATTGGCCGCCGTGCCACGTTTGTGAAACAAACTATTCTGCTTTTCCTGCTTTTCGTATCCAAATGATGGTGGAAACGACCGTTTCTTTGCTTTCTTGTGTCGCTTATGTTTTTAAGTTGTTGCTATCACGTGATATACATATGTGATGTTTTATTTTGACACAACAGGATGATCTACTTAAAGGTAAGTGCTTTTAAAAAATATATATATATCAGCTGTGGTTGTTTGGTGCTCTCAACCGCCGTGTTGCTTCTTTTTTGACGTGTATTTACTCAAACTCATTTCTCAAGTTTGTGGTTTGTTGCGTTGATGGTGCAACATGAAGGAAACCAAAGTTACAAGCTGTCATGACTCGTTTATCTCGACACATTGACATGTTGGCCGTGAATACTGTGCGTGTCGTTATTAGATGTTCAGTTTGTTTTGTGGATTGATAATTTTGCTTTCCTTTCAAAAGCTATTCATATTCTTTTAAGGTGGCTTGAATAGTACATAAGTTGTCAGGTATAATGATGACGATTCAATTTAAGCTCCTGAAGTAGGTTTTTGTACTTTCTTCAACATCATGATTAAACATCTTTGAGGATGTTTGTTTATATTTGTGGCAATTTTTTGTATAATTTAGATCCAATTGTGAATGTTAGTTGGCTATTATTGGCGATTATTGTTCATATTTCTCATTATTATTCATCCTCCTTCTGTTTTTGGCAGTTTTCACGCACCATTGGACGCATACAAACAAAAAATACTTCAAAACATGCAACTTGATCAGACATGCGCTGCTATTGTTTTTCTCTCAAGAATACACATTTTTCACGGCGTATGTCGCGAAAAACTGGAAAATTTCCCATAAGGATTGAATGGGACGAGGTCAAAGAAAGTTGCAAATCTTTAACGTTTTTTTAAAACATTGCCTGCTCTGGCATACATTCACGTAGAAACACAATTGTAACTTTAAAATGTAGATAAAAGTCCAAATTATCAACGTGGGATTTGACTCTTTTGTATCTTTCATAGTCTTTTCGTCACAGGGCAAAGCACTCTTGTGGTTTCTTAACAGGGAATTGTTTTAATAGTTTAATAACTACTTCACCTCCTTATTGTGTTTCTCTTTCTCAAACTTTTCAGAATTCTGAGTCTAGAGTTTTGGGAAGTCGACTGAAACGACCGTGTAACGTTCGGCTCACAAATGCCAAAATAAATCACTGGATCCACACGTAAAGAAATGCGACATTTCAATTTAAAGGGACAGGTGGTAACAAGTTATTCACCGTGTTATCCTTTCCGCTCTTAAAATGCTGCATTCTTTTCGCTGTATTTTGACTTTTTTTTTCATGTGACCGTATAGTTCTTGTACATATATTAATCAGAATCAGAATCCTTTTGAATCAGAATCCTTTATTTGTCCCGCGATGGGAAATTCGGTATTAATAGTAGTAGTAGTAGTAGTAGTAGTAGTAGTAGTAGTTAGTAGTAGTAGTTAGTAGTAGTAGTAATTAACTTGTGTTTGTCGATAATTGTTGTGCCTGAATGACACTTTGTTGTGTATAATGAACACATGATACATTAGATATTCTGTTTTCACTTTAATATCACACAATGAACTACATTTTATCAAAACATAATATTAACCATAATATAACCTAATATTTTTAATACCATTTTGCGCTGTAACCTTGAAGAAATTACCTGCTTCTAAATATATGCACCTTACTTTTCCCATTACTATTTCTTTAAAATCTTTTTTGTCAAATACAGATCTGAAGACGTTTATTTTCTTGATTTATACATATTTCTATGTAGTTTTGACGAGCTTTGCTACACAAACAAATTGAAATATATTTCATAGACATCAGCCTATATAACTGATAATAATTTAAATAAATATGAATAAAATTGTGTGTATTACAAAAGGAAATGGGCTGGTATTATTCTTGAAAAAAAAAAGTTTTCTTGTTTAATTCATTGTATGTTTTTAGGGTTAAATAAGGTTTTTGATCAAGTAAAAACCGATCTAATCATACATGAGTCGAGATCTGAGCTCGTCTATGTTGGTCTAGATATTTAAAGATGGGGCTCTTGTATCGTTTATTGACTTTCTCCAACACTTTCACTACTCATTCAAAACTAGTTGGTGTTATTTTGGGGTTGGGGGGTCGGGGCGTCGGGGCGAACCGTAGCGAAAGCTTTCCTGGAGCTCCCCTGCTGTGTTGATTGAAGACTCCTGACACCGAAGTAGTATAAACCCAACAGGTGTTTTCCTCATCGCTGTCAACTGTCAGGATATTGATTTGTCAAGCATGAGGGGTTTCTCACAGTCATGTGACTCGGAGCAAATGAGTTGGAGAGTTTGTAGCTCTAAAATTCATCTTAATTGTACCAGTTCTGGCCCCCGGGCCTCGTGTTCCCAAGACGAGGAAAAAAAAAAAAGCAGATATTTTCATTTAACCACAAATGTTTCTGGAATGTCAAAAGCTTGACGTCTAACCCAACATTTCAATTGAGATGTTTGCACATCTCGCGCCAGCTATTGTCTCCGCCGTCGTCAGACCTGCAGGATAAATCATTGCGATCCAGACGCCCCGTCATTTCGATATCAAAGCCCCCGAAATATGTTTTGTGTAATTGCCGGATAATTGCGGCTCCGTCATAATTGCGGCGCTGCCTTCCATGTTACACATACCTGCTGGGCTATTTCAACGTGGAATAACAGCCCTTGTTGTTTCAGTCGCCCTGCTCTGCTTCATCCATTCACAACGTGTCTTCATTTGTCATTTATTAAAACTGAAATAATGGTAAACACCTGTAGCAAGATGGCCGACTTGAGTCCGAGTAGTGCAGATGTCGGACGATGATCATCTGGATTTAGTCCTTTTGTTCTGCTTTTTTTTTTGCCATTTTATGGATATATTCATTCATTTTCTACCGCTTTATCCTTTATGGGGGTCACGGGGAGACTGGAACCTATCTAGGGTTCATTGGGCAAGAGGCAGGGGACACCCTGGACAGGACGCCAGTCAAGACAGACAACCATTTACACACACACTCATCCCTATGGACAATTTCACCACGTTCTCAATCAACCTCTGTATGTTTTTGGACTGTGGGAGGAAACAGGAGTGCCCGGAGTAAACCTACGCAACACGGGGAGAACATGCAAACTCTTTATGGATATATTTTACAATTGAAATCACGTATGCAACTTCAAAATTGTTCAATAAAATGGTTGAATGTGTTATTAAAATGATATAAGCCACCAACTTTCTATCTATATACTTGTAAAAACTATACTTTTTTTTATTTGTGCAGGCTTTTCCTTGATTATTCTGGAACTACTGTGTTATTCTCTGTGTCGTCTTGATCTTTTAAATATATATATTAATTGATTATTGTTTTTAATAGTTAAAATATAAATTACTTACTTACTTAAATACACATTTTTAGTTCACCATCTTCAGGTTATTCCATCTGATACTATAGTCTGTGGTTGAGGAAAAGCTCCCTCTTCTTCTGTGGTCTTCCTCCTCTGATACAAGATCAAATTTACTATTTGTCGACATTCTGGTAAGGATCATTTTCCACGTCTCAATATGTGCGAGGATAATGATCTTTCGATTTAATCTGGAGGTTTTAGTAACAGTGATCATTGTTGATTTGGTTCCAGACAGAAGATCGGATATTTTTTAGCTATTTAGAGTCTTGTGGTTCGTCCAGAATTACTCCCAAAAGATTCAAAATTTTGCGTTTCATGAGGCTGTTTAAAATACTTTTTAACTCAATATATATTTACAATATATTCTTTAATTGTATTTTTTTGCGTTTCATTTATGTTTAGGATTTCTAGAGAAGCTCTGCCTGTTTTAAAGAAATGTTTAATATCCTAATAAAGTTAGGATGTACTGGTCCATTAGCACGTAGAGGCATTAAAGCAGCACTATGTAACATTTTGACCTTTGTATTTGTCGTATTTTAATGGACGGATTGGTTTAATTTTTAAACGGCTTTGAAGACAAACTTTAGAGCCTGTGAAGAGTCCATGTCACGTCCAAACTATTTTACAGCCATTGGCCAAAAACAGGTGTTTTTTCGAAGTAACCAGGAAGATAAAATGGGAAGCGAACCCAACAAAAGTATGTATTTAGTTTAGTAAACTAGTGCTGTTTGTGAGTTACGAAGTTGCAGTTACACTTTTCTGACACATGTGACAGCAAAAATGTTAATATATTGTAACGTGCTAAGTTTAATTCTGCAGCATAAGAAGGGAGGCAGAAAACTTAAGTCGACCAGACTCATTCACCATTATAATGGCCCCTTAAAAAAGAAGACCTTGGAGATAATACTATAACGAAAAGTGAGAACTGTCAAAGTACCTCTACAGAATCATATATTTAATAAACCGTGTATAAATATATTAAATGTATATATTTATTAATAATCTTTTGGACAGTCACAACTATATGGGGTTCTTCAGAAGGGTTGTTAAGGGTCAGTTCAATCTAAAATTGAATGGCTTGTTTTTCTTTATTACTAAACTTGTTTTTATCTGATTTAAAAATATATATTTTTGTTGTTTAAACACATCTTAACATCAACCTTTAAAAAAAAAGAAAAAAAAATGCATCATGTCATCTCCACCTGCCTTCATTTAGAGTCGATTCATGTGTCAATGTTTTGCACACGGCTCCACACGTTGGTATCAAACTAAATTAAAACACGAGGGACCCCCCGGGAAACACCGAAAACACCGTACAAGGGGGAAATTCCCAAAATCCAGTCCCGGGTGCGGCGAGCGTGCCTGGTCGATGAGGTGAAAACTGCGGGGCAAAGATGCCTCCCATTTCTGCGACAGATCCCCGTCCACAGCTGTTCTCGAGGAACCCCCCAGAGCCACATGAGGGTCCCGCTTATGAAGCCGCACCCTCGGAAATGTAACCTTAGAACGGAAATCGGTGTAATCTCTCAGGTCAATAAAGTTCGAAGGGAAGACAGCTGCAGTCGACGCATCCGTTTGAGACGAAGACGTATATCGAATCTGAACTCTTATTAACTTATTGTTTTAAGTATTTATTTATTTATTTGAAGGATTGTATACCATAGAAGTATTACTTCAAGTTGCTGAAGAAAATGTAGTTAATAAAATGACATAAAATAAACTTAATAATACAAAATTTTAAAACGTTAACTGATTATAACGCAGGTCATTATAATTTCATTTTATTTTTCATAAGATGCGATAAGAAACTTTGTTTGTTTCACAGTGTTTCTTATTATTTATAAACACTTTCTCTTGCATTTGAGTTTGAAAACCTGATCTAGTCAATAGAAAATGGCTTAAATTTTCATAACGCGACAGCAAAAATGCACAAGAATTTGAAGATCTCAGAAGAAAACTACACCTTGTTTGTTTTGTTTTCTCAATTTTTATCCATTTTAATCAGAATTTTAAGCTAATCTACTCATCTCAGAATTACTTAAGTCATTTTTTGACATATAAAAAGTGTAAAATTGTTTGCCTTTTCTCTTTAAATGAAGTGTAGAAGTTAGAAATGATGGAAAGGAGAGGTAGCGTGCAACTCCATCTAGTCATTAAGGACTCGGAAATGAACATTATTTTAATATTAATGATGTTTTTTAATGACTATTCTTGTTTTTTTTTCCACCTCTAGTTCATCTAAAATCCAGGACGAGTGGTAACTTAGACCCGAACCTTCTTGCGGTCGAAAGTCAGAATGTACAGCCGTGCCTGTTCAGTTTCACACGTCTCTGCAGGGGGGTTCTCTGGTGGGACAGAAATGAAAGACCTCGTATGACTTCAAGGGTCACCTGACAATGAGCGCTAACCGTCCCTGAACTCTCCGTGACCCTGGCCAACCAATGAGAACATGGCTCAACCCAACAACAACAACAATAACAACAAAAACAAAAGGTGTGATCCTCACTTCCCTCCGTCAGAGAGAGAAGAATATAGGGTTTAAATGTACTATTTAACGTCTGGTGTTTCCTGGAGGTGTTTGAGGAGCTGCCAACCTTTCGTCAGGCTAAGAAAGCACTCAGCGGGGAAGCGTATTATAGAGCTCGTTCTTTCAATTAACGTCGATAACAACAGAGGGGATTAACACGGAGGGAAG
This sequence comes from Callionymus lyra, assembly GCF_982586985.1. Lineage (NCBI taxonomy): Eukaryota > Metazoa > Chordata > Actinopteri > Syngnathiformes > Callionymidae > Callionymus > Callionymus lyra. The sequence continues at coordinate 16,530,686 of NC_141834.1, forward strand.
AGGCTTATGGTTCAGCTCTAGACGTCTTCACGTGTACAGTCGCTACTTCCTATATCTGCACATAAACAAGTCTTTTATACTCGTTTATTCGTCTCTTCACTCCACTGGTGATGTCTGAGCGTACACTGGGTTGATGGATCTTTTACTACTATTTCTAGTGATACTTTTACTACTAATTCTACTGATACTTTTACTACTAATTCTACTCATACTTTTACTACTTATTCTACTGATACATTTAGTACTAATTCTACTGATGGTTTTACTACTAATTCTACTGAAACTTTTACCACTAATTCTACTGATACGTTTAATACTAATTCTACTGATGGTTTTACTACTAATTCTACTGAAACTTTTACTTCTAATTCTACTGATACTTTTACTTCTAATTCTACTCATACTTGTACTGCTAATTCTACAGAAACTTTTACTTCTAATTCTACTGATACTTTTACTACTAATGCTACTGATACTTTTACTACTAATGCTACTGATACTTTTACTACTAATGCTACTGATACTTTTACTACTAATTCTACTGATACTTTTACTACTAATCCTACTGATACTTTTACTACTAATTCTTACTGATACTTTTACTACTAATTTTACTGATACTTTTACTACTAATTCTACTGATACTTTTACTACTAATTCTACTGATACTTTTACCACTAATTCTACTGATACTTTTACTACTAATTCTACTCATACTTGTACTGCTAATTCTACAGAAACTTTTACTTCTAATTCTACTGACACTTTTACTACTAATTCTACTGATACTTTTACTACTAATTCTACTGATACTTTTACAACTAATTCTACTGATACTTTTACTACTAATTCTACTACTGCTTTTACTACTACTACTTCTACTTATACATTTACAACAAATTCTACTCCTGCTTTTACCACAAATTCTACTACTGCTTTTACTGCTTAGATTTATACTTCTACTACTAATACTTTTACCACAAATTTTACTCATAATTTCACTACAACTTCTTCTACTACCTTTACTGCTTATACGTGTACGACTAATTCTACTATTTATTTTACTATTTCTATTTCTATTTCTACTACTACTTTAACTAATTATACTTTTACTATTAATTCTGCTACTACTTGTACTTCCACTACTATTTATTCTACTACTACTACTCCTACTACTTTGATTTTAACTTTTCCTTTTTTTTTTTATTCTTTTTTCTTTTCCTTTTCTTATTTTTCTTCTTGACTTTTTTTCAGTTATTTTATATCCACAGAACTCTTCTTTTTTTTTTCTTTGATCTGACACTTTGACCCTCGGGGGCCAAAATGAACAAGTGAAAGTGAGTTTTATCCACAATGAACTTGAACCTATTGTTTCCTTCAAAGCGATGGATCGCTGACTAGGATTCAATGGAATCTAATGGACCTGGTTTAACCCAAAAAGATTAGATTTTGGGTTTAATAGTTTGCTTTCCTTCTAAAATAAATACAAATAAACGTGCAAAATTTGAAAAAGAATATTGAGAATTGTATGTGTTGCCAACATATTTGATTGTTGCAATTATATTTGGTTTGGGAATATGGCTTTTCCATTTTTAACCCTGACTAAATTGTGTTTCACGTCTTAAATCTAATTCACTTCATAAATGTTTATCACCTGCATTTCTTCAAGTATAGAGCTAGTTTAATAATTCAAACCACCCGAGACCAAACGTTACCATCTATTATTGATCGATAATAATCTTCCTAAATGAAGTTTTCAAGGCGGAATCTATATTACACATCAAATGTCTCCCTCTAGTGGCAGTTTGGACACATGACAAGATATGCGTTTGCAAATTGCGGTTAAATGAGTTAAAAATATTGATAATTATTTTCGCCTTGAAGAGTCTCATGGAGGTTGAGAATGAAGAGGGATCCGGTGGGAACAGGTCTTGTTGCTGGAGTTTCTCAATCAATCGTTCACTGCGTCCAGTGATCAATATCTTATCAGTGAAGAGGAAGCGATAAGAGAAGATTGACGTCATCTGATGTGCGCTCACAGCGTCATCCTTGAAGCTTGAATTCTTACTTTTTAAATGTTTTAAATGACAGGAAAATGGGTCTTAAAATGATGTTGCAACTTTCACACACTTTTAATTACGTAAATAAAAAAATACAATTATATTTAATTCATGTTTATTTTGAAATCTTGATTTTAATTTGTTAATAAAAAGGCAACAGCGGCTTATCATGTGACCTTATTACTGATTATACTTAAAGTGTATGAACAAATGTATTCATATGCTGCTAACCTAATATAATAACAATAAAAAGAAATGCTACTAATTCTACTAGTACTTATAATTGTACTTTTACTACTAATACGTTTAATTCTAATTCTACAACTGCTTCTACTACTTCTACTACTTATCCTACAACTAATTCTACTACTGCTTTTACTACTTATACTACTTCTACTTCTTATTTTACTACTACTACTACTACTACTACTAGTTCTACTACTTATACATTTACAACACATTCTACTACTTCTTTTACTACTTAAACTTATACTACTACTACTTCTACTTTAACCACAAATTCTACTCATAATTTTACTACAAATTCTACTACTACTTTTACTACTTATACTTGTACTACTAATTTTACTAGTACTTTTACCACCAATTCTACTACTGCTTTTACTATGTATACTTCTATTTCTACTACTACTTTAACTAATTGTACTTTAACTACTAATTCTACTACTACTTCTACTTCTAATTTTACTACTACTATTAGTACTACTACTACTTATTATACTACTTATACATTTACCACAAATTCTAATACTGCTTTTAATACTTAAACGTATATTACTTCTATTTTTACCACAAATGATACTCAAAATTTTACTACAAATTCTACTACTCATTTTAATAGTACTTTTACCACCAATTCTATTTCTAATTCTACAACTGCTTCTACTACTTATACTAGTACTACTATTTCTACTAGTACTTTTACCACTAATTCTACTTCTGCTTTTACTATGTATACTTCTATTTCTACTTCTACTTTAACTAATTGTACTTTTACTACTAATTCCACTACTACTACTTATTCTACTTCTATTACTACTTCTACTACTACTACTACTTTTATTTTAACTTTTCCCTTTTTTCTTTTTATTCCTTTTCTTATTTTTTTTCTTCTTGACTTTTTTTTCAGTTCATTTTTTCACTTTTTTCACATCTGTCTTTTTCCTTTATGTGATACTTTCAAGTTTTTTTTTTACATTCATTAAATCATTTGAATACAAATTTCCTAGATATTTTTTTTTTTTAAGAATAACTTTTTTTTCTCCAATGAATGATCATTTAATATTTTCAAATAAAAGTGATTTAAGGAAGAAAAAAGTATCCAAATGAAACATGAGTCTCTACATTTGTTCCCTCTCCCGGGTTCATCCAGGGATGGACTCGTATATCTCTCTCAGACGAATCTGATTCTCCGGCTGCTCAAAATGATACCTGTCTCCTCCAATAACAAAGGCTCTGTGATTACTTCACCAGCGCATAAATATTTAACTAGGCAGACATCCGCAATAATGTGAGAGCGGCTGGACAGGCGCGCTAAAGAGAGAATACAAAACTCTTAAGCTCGCCTGTCATAACCCTCCTTACTCCGGGCCACTGAGGAATCCTTTAATTCTCCTCCAGACGCCTTCATGTTCCAGAGGAGAGGAGGAAATGTAATATACATATATATATATGAAGAAATATGCACATACGTTTGACATTTAGATTCTCAGCAGGCGGAACAGACGTGAGAGGTTCATGTCAAGGTGTTGTTTATGTTTAAGGGAGGAGGTTTTTTTCTTTTGTCTGTCAGTGACGCTGATGCTAATAAAGCTTTGACTCAGGTTGACGATCCTAAGGTTAACTTAGGCTCGACTGACTTCCTGCTTTAAGATGAACATTTGTGAAGCTTTTGTTAAAGATGAATAAATACAAAGACAGGCTAATTTGCGGACCTGAATTCCTGTTTGGGTCTCACTTCTGTGAATGTTGACTAAAAAATGTATTTTACTTAAATAAAAAATAAGGCTAGTGTGGCTATGCTAATTGCTATATCCTGACCTTGTCGCCTCTAAATATGCACTTACTCTTTGTTGTTCAAAAAATATAGTTTAAATGTATTAAATATTTGTTATACGATCTCATTGTTTTAATAAACATTTTATGTAAAAGTATCTTTTTTCCTCTCAAAAAAAGCCATTCTGTTGTATAGTTCATATAGTTCAGTGCTTATGAAGTTTATGCTCCAGAATTTAGGTAACATATTAAAAAAATATTAATTTTTATTTCTTATTGACTCACAATAGAAATAAGAACATATTTCTTCACTTAACCATCACATTAAAGAATTTACGTAGTTGGTACTAATAAAAGTTTGATTTTAATGCAATATAAAGAACTACATTGGGAAAAACAAAACATGGATAGACTTAAATAGTATTTAAATAAAGATTAAAAAAAGGAAAAAATATATCATTGATATTAATTTAAAGGAACAAATTGCATTGTGTCAAATTTCACTACATTGAAGTTAAATAATACTGAGATAACTATAGATAAAGTTTATATAGCCAACAAAATGTTTTTGGGTCAAAACTCTTCCGACCTATAATGAAAAAACAAATTCTTCAAAAACTATTTTTGGTTAATCGTGATTAACTAGAGCAAAAATAATAAAACACTTCCGACCTACTTCTCGTGATATAAGAACATATTTTATCACTTGAATCACTTTTTAAATGTAATATTTTTATATTAAATTTTCTTAATTTGCTCAACACAATTATATAAAAATATAACCTTGTATAAGATATATATTAATAATAATACATTCTCTTTATATATGACCTCGCTTGTAAAATATAAATGCGCAATTGTTTCTTCTAATAGACACTTCAAAGATGTGACGTAAATAAAGAGCGTCAGTTCACCAGACCGGCCACAGGAGGGCACACCAACCTCACCTCTCACTCGACACCTTCATTACCAACATGAAGAAAAAAAAACAAAACCCAAAACAATCTTCTCCTGCTCTCATTCTGCATGTATCTCAAACCTTTATTGAAATCTCTGCCTCTTATTCACACGGCGCCGTAATTAATTACACAATTGCGGATCGTTATCCAGGCGAAGACGCGGGCCTTGGACTGGAGACATCATTATCTGGAACCTTCCCCTCCAGATTCTCCACAGGCTTCACCACAAGTCTTTAAACACTCGTTCAATACCGGCGACGCCTCCATTATCTTCCCATGATGGCCGATTATCAGTGTTTACTCGGCTAATTGACGACACGTTGAAGTTTTCAGGAGAGGAATGGATCCGTGGAGCGATGTGTTAATAAGGTGTTTTTAAAGTCAAAGTCAGGTCGCGGGGGCAGCAGTCGGAGTGCAGAGGCCTAGACGTCCAGAGGGTTTTTCTTCACCCTGACGAGTCACTTCCATAACCTGGTGGCTTCTGTTGGAGGAGTCGGGTCTACTTTGAGTCTCTCAAGGATGACTATGCTCATCCAAATTTTGATAATAATAGACATTTTTTTCTAAACTACCACAAAAAAATTGTACAATTGGTTAATGTAGAGGATTAAATAAAAGAAACGTGTCAAAATTAAAATAACTATATGTTAAAAAAGAAGAGATTAAACAATAAATTAAAAAAATAGAGGAAAAAATGTACTAAAAATAAAAGGAAAAACTTTATTTGAAAACCAAAAAGAGTCTTGAATAGATTTTATAATAATTACCAAAATAATTACAATTTTTATACTTTTAAAGAAAAAATATCAAAACAAAACAAGACAAAAATGTCAGTATGTCAATTTCACAACATGGACATTCATATAATTCTGAGATAAATGCTGGTTTTAGAAATATATTAATGGATATTATTATAAGAAGGACAAGAAATAACTCTTTTGTTTTTATTTAGCCAACATTTAGCAAACAAAATGTTTCCTGAGCAAAATTTTCCAACTTATAATAATAATAATAATTAATAAATCAATTTCCCAAAAATCTGTTTTAAATTAATCCGAAAAGAGAAGCTAGAATAATATAAACCTTCACCTTAAAAACACCAGTTCCGACAACACAAGTTTGCGGCGACGACTTCCGACCTACTTCTCCCAACTTTTCCCCGTATCTTACAAGTCAATTATAACACAATTAATTCAGCCAATAATAATTACATTTTCCCCCGACAGAATTTTAAGTAAGCGGAGACGCAGAACATTATCGGAACACTTCCTATTAAGTTGTTTGTGTCTGTTTGTTTACTCAATTAAATATTAGCGCACGACTACAACTGATTAGCAGTTAATTCTCTCACAAGAGCTCTTGCAGGTTCTGGAGAATACAACCAACCCAACATGTCAGTCCAGAGAGGGGGAAACAAAGCGTGATTCACTGCAATAGTGGACTAGTTTTGAGTGACTTTATGAATCTAAAATTATGTTTTTGAGTTTAAATTGGTGCCATAAAAAGAATATTTTGCAAAAAAAATACTCTTTTGTTCTGCTTCAATCTCTTGAATAACCATGACTAAGGTGTGTTCTAAGAGGGACACTTGGAGAGTGCACACCTCTGCCAAGGGCCACGTTTCAAATTGCCTTGATTAAAACACATTTAATAAATAAAAGTAAAGCACTTCCATAATGGAATATTGCATTTTCTTTAGGCAAGAAGTTTTTTTTAGACCAGGACTTAAACCTTTAACTCTAAACCCCTTTAAATTCAAGTCTCCAGTTATGTTTGTTTACCTGTAGTCCTTTTATCCTTAGTTTCTTAAGGTCATTTAAGCTAAATTTCTTTCACCACATTAATGAAAAGTGATGTATTTGAGTAATAATTTGATTTTTTTTTGCAGTGTTTTAATGAATTTTCTCCCTCACTACTCTGATACGAAAAGACTTGCCACGTATAGAATAAACATTTCAATATACTTTCACACATCATTATTCTTAAATAAACTTTTTTATCTCCCTTAAAATAGTTGTATCACAAAAGTCAAATAAAAAGTAAGTAAAAATGTGCGATAAATGTGAGAAGAACACACCAATCACATGTTTCAAAAAAAAGTATTTCTCTCCAAGATGCTGTAAGTCTCTCATCATGACCATATTTTGAACTTAATACTTTATAAAGTTCATCTGAAATCTGGGCGAATGAGAGGTTACGAGAGCGGAGTCCATTATGATGTTATAATAGCTTCACTCCTCCTCCAGCCAGCTGTAATCAAGCCCCGCTTTGCTTATACAACAAGTCCCTTGGAGGTGGAGACTTCCTGGATCGATGACGTGCAGTGACACACCTCGATGCTTGACCAATCACAGCAGAGTGGGTGTGATTAGGGTAAAAACGATTTCATCTCCAGAACAACAAATGTGTTCAGTGGGCGGGGCTTAAGATCATTTTCTAATGTGAATATTTCAATGAAAAGAGAGTTTTGTCCAAACAGACACTGATGATACAATAGAGTCCAACATCTATTTAACACAAACTTAAATCAACATTAGTTGAACTTTAATAGGAACATTTATTGTAATTATATTTATCTTAAGCCAATTTCTGGGATCAATTTTTAAGTACTGACTGTTCTAATGAAATATCTCTGTATACAATTTGTAAAGACATTAGTCTTGATTAAAAAAAAAAAAAGTTTTTAGAAAAGAACAAATTCCTGAGTATTATTTATTTGGATACAAAATTACAAAAATGAGACAAAGCTAAAATAAAAAAAAGATTTGTTTATAGTAAAATGATCTTTGATTTAAAGCCCTGGTTCTATCTCCACACAGAAGGAGCACAATCCAAACAAGCTTTTGTGTCATTATTCCGTCCCCGGTGCGCCTCGCTCGACTATAAATGCCATTTTATGATGCAATGAATGCCCGAACGCTGCTTTGCATGAATTTGAATAACATGAAAGCCAGTTTCTGCGCTCGCATGGCTTTTCTCTCCGAGATGACTCGATGGCTTTGACAGTCCAACAAACGGGGCCTTCATCGTGCATTTCCTTCACTCTCAGATGTTTTAAGAAAGTTGGATGTTAAGTGGACGATTCCTCTGATGACCCCCCCACACACCCCCCTATTTCCAGTCGGTCCCAGAGTCTTAAGGTTGGACGTCGGGTTCTTAAGTCCTCACGGAGGTGAGGTTTTTATTTGTGGCTATGAATAATGAAGTATCTATTAGAATATCTCTCAGTCATTGATGGGCCCGCGCATGAATATTTCAGAGGATCGCCGCGACCTGGCTTTACAAGACTTCTGTCTATATCATTTAAAAGTCCATTTTAAAGTTGACAGCTCAGCGTCACGTCACTTTAAAACATGCATTTGAATGGTGACGAGGACATTAGTGAAATCTGACTTTAACATGAGGCTTTCTCCAGACCAGACTCGTGTTGATGGCTTTTCCATTGATCGCACAACCGGTCGTGATGGACGTCAGCAAGAATGAAGATGTTTTTTTTTTTAAATTTAAGTAGTACTGCTAATGGCTAAGCAAATTTTTCTTTGGGTATCTCAACGTGCGTCTAATATCGCAAGGTAGCTTTGTAGCTGCATAAAAAATACATCTCGCTTTACGCTGAATCGGCAAAAGTGCTGGACTGGTTTCTCTGCAACCAAATGGTACCATTTAGAGTTTGTGGTTTACTAAGTTATGCTAGTTTACAGGATATTTTTTGAAGTAAACTTGACCAAGACAGAGTAATTTCACTTCTTGGTAAATCCTTTTAGACAGTAATAATCGATTTGATGCAAGTTCTAAATAAACTCAGGGTCCTGAACCGGACCCCACCTCATTTGTAGTGGTACGATGCTAACAAAGGGAACTATATTTCTTATATATCTACATATATAGATATATAATATATCTATATATATATCTATATATAGATAAACACTAGTGAAGTGAGTATGTAGTGATCCGACAGTAAGAACAAGCTGGTCGGAATTTAGAAGTTTTTACTTTGAAGAAAACAAGTATTATTTCAATTAATGCTTAGAAAAGTTGGTCAACAATAAACTTATTAATTATATTGTAAATTATATAAAGTAAATAAATACAATAATTGATCCCCTTTTGTCCTTATTACCCTCTGGAAAAATTTCCTTTTTTTGTTTTGTATTAAAAATGTAGCAGCTTATTTCCAGCTACTTGGGACAAGTGGCAGTGTACATCCCTGACAGTACACTGAGCAAGAATTAATACACGCAGTACTTATATTTCATCAATTTGAACTTTTGGGGTGTGAGAGGAAACCGGAGTGCGCTGGGAGTAAATACATAACATGCTCAAAAGCTTGTTTCCTCTAAAAGTGGCTTCAAACTTGTATCACATTCATAACCTTCTTGCAGTCATGAATATTATTTATTTCTATTATTTGTATTATATTCCACTTTAACGTAATGTCAATTATTTTGTTGTATATTATTTTAATTTTATTTATATTTATTTAATTATTTGCATTTTTATTTTGGCATCACTATAAAAAAAAGTCCTGTCTTGGGTTCACTGCAACAAATTTAAATCATTTTTAATTTCAGAAAAAGTATGTTGTGATGCTAAAATTTTACTTTTCTGTGCTTTTCTCTTTGAACACTTGTACCTCAACTATTCAGGAAACAAAAGTTGCGCTTTTTAGCAAGATCTTTTGCAATCTGTCATATCTTGGAGTCACTAAAGATCTTTAAATGGTTGAATAATGTCGATAAAATGAAGTGTTAATGACAAGAAACCCAGATTAATAATCCAGTTAACTCTGGTTCATGCTGTAGATAACAAACGTTGTCGTACGTCTGCATCCGTACAAGAGTGTGAGAAGCCTTCAGTGATACCGTGTGTGTGTTTGTTTGCGTGAGTAAGAGTGAACTCCCGTTCCACTCGTACGTGAAGGACGGCAGACGATGGCAGCTTCTGTCACGCCGTCGTTAAAGAGGCCCTCAGACGTCGGTTGTAAGCGTCTCTCCCCACGAAACGCTACTTTACTTCATCGCTAATGGGCTTTATTTCATTGTCAGCTGGCAGTCCTTACCTGCTGGTCCTTCTTCCTCTCCCTTGTTCCCTCCTTCCTCATTTTCCCGGGGGCTGCTGACACATTACAGGTTGTCTTTGGAGAACAGCGGAGGGCCACGGACCCCTGCCAGCCATAATAATGTGTTAAAACACGGGCGATGGATAACGTTGCGAGGCGAGCGTTGTTGTGAGTTCGCGCCGCACATTTGCATTGATGTGTGAATGGTACGCCCCCCCCCCCTCTTGTGTGTCTCCCTGAAAAACCTATCAAAGTCCTCCCCATTAAGGAGCCTTCCGTGGCACATTATTAGCCCCCCGTTACAAGGGCAATCTATCTCGGGGGTGGGAGACGGGGAGCAATGGAGTTGTGGGGGAGATTCCTGTCAGCTCGGAGAACATTAACTGTCCCAGAGTGCTTGTAGCCGCAGCAGGTGTGCTGACCCACCAAGACCCGTCAACCCCCTGCTTCTTACACACACACACACACACACACACACACACACACATACACATACACATACACATACACACACACACACACGTATGTTTGCATTCAAATCTTAGTTGAGGAAGAACAAACACAGGAAGAATCTGTCCACACGAGGAAATAAAAAAACATGCATGAATCACATTTATGAACACACACACACACACACTCGCACCCACAGAGACGTTGCATCCTTCGGGGAAATGAAGTTGTTGCATTAAAAAGTGAGACGTCAAGTTTTCTAAACAAATGCAAATGTTGCTGATTGTGTGTTGACTGTTGATGTGAGAGAGAGTTTCACTCTCTATTCAACTCTAAATATATATCGTCCGTTTGATATCGTACTACTTGTACTACTGTCTCCATCGTATTGGCAGGAGTCTGGCGATACGATGTGTATCACGATACAGGGGCAACAGAATGATATATCGTGAAACTGTAGTAACAAGTATATATGTGTAGTATTGTGGAGTACTTGACTCTGGTGTTGCAGAATTTACAGACCACATGACTCTTGACGAAGTCGTAACTGCTTCCATTTGTTTTCAAACCGAAATACATGTTCAAACATCAGCTTTAAGAGAAGCTGGAGTCCACTGTATCCTCTCGGCCTCAGTAATCGCGGGAGCCTTTGTAGTATTGTCGAGTACTTGACTCTGGTGTTGCAGAATTTACAGACCACATGACTCTTGACGAAGTCGTAACTGCTTTCTTTTGTTTTGAAACACAAAATATGTCCAAACATCAGCTTTAAAAGCTGCTGGAGTCGCCTGTATCCTCTCGTCCTCAGTCATCTCGTGGGATTTCATTGTTCCTTTAGCTGTGGAGGATGTACTGATTGTTGCCATATATACCAGTTACACCTGGTGAAAAATGTATTAAAAAAATTCTGCCAGTGTTTATCTGCCTTAGACAATATTATACTTGGACAATTGTAATTTTATATAGAAATCAACACATGTGTTGTTGTTAAGATAAATAAATGAAGATGAATAAATCACAATAAAATAAGTGACTAGCAAATTACAGTGGGCTTATAAAAATTAAATGACGGTAAAGTCAAGACATATGATTTTTAAACTGGCAAACCTACTGGACAAAGATGAACGGAGAGTGTGACGTTCACAGACACCAGAATGGACGCGTTTAAAGAGGCATTCATCAGTCAGTAATAAACTACTTTCATGTCATGTTTGTCCAAAATATAAACTAGTTTATGAACTATTGTTTAACGTACTCATTCAGGCACAACACTGTTGATGACCTGAGCAAACCAGCATCAATTCAAATATAGTTTATCGATGCAAAAAGTTCCTACGATCTATGAAATCATCACCATTCATGGTCGTTTTTAAACTAAGGAAGAACATTAAAAATAATTAAATAAATAAAAAAAAACAAACAAAGAATTGTGTCACAAAAATTCCTGATAAAACACTAATTGTCTTCATTTAAGGAGATTATTTAATGTTAATTTCCTGTAATATTTTATGTTTTCTTCATGTTTCACTTAAATAAACTTTGTAATGTGTAAAAATAGTTTTAGAATATACTTTTTCAAGGATGTACTGTAAAAATGAAGTAGGTTTGAGTTTCTAGAACGGGCGAAAGTGTCGTCTTTACACCAACATGTTCTCAACTCCTAAATTATTCCGCTCGTTTCAGTTTTATACTAAATCTTGCACATCGTCGTGAGTGGTCTCCGAGGGTCTCGCTCCGACGGCGGCTTCATCCGTGATTTGTCACAACCTGTGATTTCAAACATAAATAAAAAGACGGCTCTACACGGGAACACAAAACACAAATTGAGGTTTCCTGTGAGGATGAATTATTTCTCAGGGCTCATATTCACCTTGACTGCACTTCACATTAGCATGAACCCCCCCCCCCCTCAACACACCCACCCACCCAACCTCCTCATTTGATAGGAGCAGAAATGAAAAACGGTGGGCGGTCAAACTTCCTTTTGTACGGCTGTTTAACAGATTTAACTATTTCTTTCATTGTACTTCAATGCCCCCGGATTTGACTGTCAGCAATAAGGTGCGGATTGTTAGAGAGGAAGATAATCAAGGTGGTGGTGCTGGTGGTGGTGGTGGTGGTGGGGGGGTGCGAACGGAAGAGGTGTTGGGTTGAGGGATGGATGTAAATGTGGAATAATGTAGCGGGAGTGAATTTGCATGGTCAAATGTCAAAAAAATGAAGCCTTCCCCGGAGCCTTGTCAGGGAAACTAACATAAGTGGTGCGCTCCGGCACTGGCATGCCATTAGCGGTTAGTTCTGCCTGTCATCAGTCTCTGAAAAGAAGAAATGGCCGTCATTATCTCCAAAAAAAATGGACCGGGGGGAAGATGGATACACCCCCTTTCTCTCGGTGACAAAGAGGCAGATACTGTCTGCGAACGTGCACAGTGGCACACATTAGTTGTGGCTTATTTTGAAGACGTTAGCTGGAGATTCAAACAATTATCACAAAGTCCTAATAAGACATTTAATTTAACAAAAACAATATATTAGTTATTATACTTTATTTCTTTTTACAATATTTTCAAGATGGATTTTTTTTATCTACACATTTAAATAAAAGAAAATGGGAAATACGTTTTAAAGTTTCTTCATTAGCAATGTTAGCTATGCTATGCTAAACCAATGTTTCTGTGATTTCTCAAGAGTTTTTAAGTCACTATCTGGTACTTTTTAGGTAACATTTACCACCTGGTATTGCAAGGTCCAACAGAGTAAAGGTAGTAGTTAATGTCTGGGCATTACTCCATTGTCCTGAAAGAAATTGCAAATGTTTAGTTTGTTTTATGGTTATTCTATTGATACCCTGAGCAGAACAATATCTTAATAACTCTCCATAATAGAAAATTGCATACGACAAAAGAAGGGTTCGCTTTTCACTGGGAAATATTTTTTTAATTCGACAGAAAACCTATTTTTATTAAAATATTGACCTCTAAATTCTGGTGTTTAACAGCTTTTTTTCATTAAAGAAAAAAGTTAACTATTTTGTTTTTTTAGTTGCCATGGAGAAATACAAAAATCAATCTTAAGAAAAATAAAATAAAAAAAACAGGAAACAACTTTAATAAGTGGTGCGTATCGGCAAGAATCTTGGCGGCACACTATGTATCACAATGCAGGAGGAACGATGCGATATCCTTGTTCCTATGGTATCACAACACAAGTTTGTAGTATTGTCGAGTACTTGACTCCAGTGTTGCAAAAATGTTTGTTTTTAATTTGTTTCAGAACCAAAATATGACCAAGAATTCAACTTTAAAAAGCTGCTGGAGTCAACTGTATCCTCTCGTCCTCAGCCATTGCTTAGATGTTATTGATGTAAGGACTTCTCCGATTGGTAATTAAAGGTTTAATCGCAAACTTCATTATTTGTGACACACTATTGAAATATAAACTTACCTCTTCCCATGTGATACATCATGTTTTTAAACGTCTATATTAACCAACCAGACACTTTATCATCTTGGCATATCAGTGGAAACACAATGGTAGGAATGTCAGCAAAAGACTTCTAAAGCTGCTAAAGCATCCAATATTTTTTTGGTTGATGCCAAAAAAAACATTTACAAAAAAGCAACATTTGTTTCACCGCTGTACACATCCGATACATTTTCCCTGGACGCCAATGAATCCTTTCTCTCTTTTGAGAAACTTTTTGGCCAGCGATTGTTAGTCCCGAGGCTGTTTTTTTTTTGCAGCCGGAGATATTGACGATCGCCGTGGAAACGCAACTCCATTGTCCAGCCATGTAAAAAGTCTATTAGCACGCTGTGCTTCCCTGACAGCCGCAGACAAGCCAAATAATTAAAGATGCTACAAGTAGTGGCGAGAGGAGGAGGAGGAGGAAGAAGGAGGAGGGAGTAGCAGTGAAGAAATTTTTATTTGATACGCACACACATTTGTGATTCCACTCAGCTGGAAGCCAACACTGGCAGGCAATTATATAATGAGCTTAAGGAGCGTATCATCTGCAGCGGGGACAATTAGCCATTACATCCACTGTTGGACACACACTGCTTTTTCAAGATAAAAAAAAAAGAAAAGAAAAATAGAAAGAAATCCTCTCACGGCTACATCGTCCCGGACACCATGTTGAATTGTCTTAACAAGCCCGAGCCATTTCAATTATTCACATCTATTTATTGTTTTTTTAAAGTGTAAAAAGGAGGCGTATATATATATATATATATATCCAAGTTTAACTTTAACGCGTCCTTGAACGCATCGCTTCGAGAATGCAATTTTTTTTTTTCCAGGTACGCAATCGAGAAGAAGTCCATGAATTTCATTGAGACGCCCGGCAGCAGACAATGAGTGAGAGAGAGAGAGAGAGAGAAGAAGAAGAAGTGAGCAAGAGATCAGCACGCCCCGGCTAATGTAATGAATAATATCTCAAGTGTAAATCCAGCCAATTGAACCCGGGGCTGGCTTCTCTCCCTTCTAGCTAGGCTAAATGAGTTTCCATGGGAATGCGAATGAAAAGCGGCGCCGACGTTTAGGTCAGGCGTGCGGCGGCGGGAGGAGGAGGAAGAGGAGGAGTGACTGGTATGAAATGTGAGTCCTCCGGGGGTCTTGGTTTTGGATTTGCATTTGTGCTAAGCCACTCCGGATGTAAGTGGAGGGTCTCGGACGTGAAGCGTCAAGGTGTGTGTCGTCGAGCGGCGAAAGGCGGAGGTGAAAGGAATCGAGTCACGCTTTTACCCCAAAATAAAGAGAGCCGAGTTAACTCCATATTGATTTAATTGAAGCTGCGGTATTTTCGGTGGGTTCAAAGTGACGTTTACCTTCCAACTCCCCAAATTAGCTCCTGTCTGAATTATTAAAGTAACAAGGGACCGTGATTGGACAGCGGCTCCTCCCGTCCTCGCTTCACTTCTAATTGTCCGTTTTTAACAAGTTCCCTCGGAGCCTTCAACATCAGTCAGTGTAAAGAAGCAGCTTTTTGCAAATTCTCTCCCATTAAGGGGGTAGGAGGAAGAGAACGAGGACCCCCCCCCACCAACCCCACCACCACACACCCCGGTCCGTCCACTGAGCTCACCTCATTTATTATAATGACCTGCCAGGGCCCCCAGACATGAACATGTTAAAGTTATAGGGGAGCGGGACATGACAGGCGCACACAACCTTGTCAGATCTGTGTTGGTCTAGTTAGAGCACACAGATCCTCCTTTTCCACCAAGACGACAGGCCACCGTACCTGCCTGTCACAGTCGGGGAAAAGGTGGGGGAATGAAAAAACTTGTGGCTCTGGTGTCGCAACGCTTTGGACGCTGGGAATGAGGTCTCTTGTTAATTTGAATTTTTGAACACACCTTCTCAAATTGAGTCTCGCTGGGTTTTTTTTTTCCGAGAAAGATCTTGTGGGCGAAGTCTGAGTCATATGGGGCGAGAAAAATGAAACACATTTGTTATTAAAGTCTATAAATGTCTATAAGGATATGAAACAAAACTAACACTAAAGGGTATTTTTCTTACTTTTATGTTTTTTCTGTACATAGTCAAAGTGATATTTCACCCAAATGTAACTCACTTTCTACTCACCCTCGTGTCGAGTAAGGGTTAGGAGTATTTTCAGAGTAATCTGTTCTTTTTTAGAGTTATAGACGAAAGTATTTGTTCATTTTAATGTAGTGACTGGAGCTCGGTTGTCTTCGTCTTCGTCCAAAAGACACTTAAAAACCTTCAAAAAACCTCCATGCTCATCTGTAACGTCCATCTTGTATTGAAGCATCGTCAAGAGGTTCTGAAAAAATGTAAGTCAAAATTCAAAAGTAAGTAAGTAAGTAAGTAATATTTATTAATATATTAATATTATTCAAACTATTTCTTACGTCGAGGCTTCAATACAAGATGGACGTAACAGACGAGCAGCATGGAGGTATTTGAATGGTTTTAGGTGTCATTTTGGACGAAGATGAAGACAATTTATGGGATACAAAAAAAAGATTTAAAATTCAAAATGTGATTTTTTTTAAACTCAATAAAACGCAAAACTTAACTACAGAATTTCTTTTTGTCAATTCCAAATATCTGAAAAATGTTTTTGTTCTAAACTGAAAATATCGATGTCATTTTGGAAAATTTGAAAAAAAGAATTGTCATCAGCACTAACTATCAAAAACGATTCATTGTAGTTATTGGCCAAATGTTCGTTATATATAACCTCCTTTTCATAAGTCAATCCAAGATATACCATGACTGGAACTTTTTCTTTTTACTGTCAAGCCCTACTAGGTCTATCAGGGTCCGTGAAGAGAAATAAATCTTGCAAAAACCTCTTCTTCAGGTGTAAAAAACATTTAAGTTTCTGTTATTTGCTCTTCCTTTGTGCTTCTTTTTTACTTGTATGTCAGATCTGTCTGTAGGCACTTTTTCTTTTTGATTTCCCACAGGAACTTTCCCTGAGGGATCAATAAAGTAATACCTATCTGTTTATCTAAGGGTTACTTTTTTTTTAGATCAAGCGTTTCTGTTACCCGTTTTCACCGCACTATTGCAATTCCAAGGGCAAAGGAAACGCAACCGCCGTCTGTTTCAATCATCGACGTGCATTTGAGGATCTTTCCTCAGGGCTATATGATCAAGTGGTCGACTTCAATTCACACGAGATCTGAATATACAAGTGTACGTCTTCTAAGTCTGCATAATGGAGCGCCGCTTTTACATTCAACCTTAATCTCTCCCTGCTCTTATCAGGCATGGCCATGTAAAAAGACTCACAAATACAGAAGCAGGCAGTTTGAGGTGCTGTTTTTTCTTCTTTTTTTTCTTCCCCCCTCTTTTCCCCTCCCTGGACGAACATCCAAACTGCACCCTCTAATCCTCTGCCATTCTTTTAATCATCTGACACTCCGAGAGTGCAATATCTATTTTCATCTGGTCCTGATAGGATCTCTTTAGGATTTAAAGAGGGGGGCCTCGGCACGCTGTGCCCGGCAGCTCAGCTGTGATCTGGGGGCTTTGGGGAGTTCTCATTAGGCGTTAGCGGCCGTTGGATCGAAGAAAACCCAGTTCTGGCTAGTGGATTTTTAATCCTCCCATGGCCTGTGTTGGGAGATGGAGTTATTTAGGGCCCTTTGATTAGCCTCGACGCTACACTTTGATTAAGGCAACTTCTGAGGATCGAGCTGCTCTGCTGCCATTTTTGAAAGTGTGCGAAGGTGGCGAGTGTGGTCGGTTAGTGTGTCAAGTATTCCTGTTTGACAGTAGGTGATACACAGCCCATGTAAAAATTATCTCAAAGGTGTGGACGGCCTCTTCGTCCGAGTTATCGGATGGAAAATAAAGGGACTTTGTGGTAGGGTCGTGAGAAAATATTGTTTTTCATTGATACTGCATCGATGTTCAACAGCACTGTATTCATTCCTTTTATTTTATTTTTAGGTATCAGTCATTTTTTATTAACGTGATTTTAAGGTTAAATAAAAGTTTGTTTTATCTACACCTAAATGGCAACTCTCTTGTTTCAAATGATGAATATTCCTCTCCAAGATGCAGTAAGTCCCTCATCTTGACCATGTTTTGAACTCATTACTTTATAAAGTTCTCCCTCATCTGAAATCCGGGCGAACGAGAGGTTACAAGAGCAGAGTCTATTATGACCTAATAATTGCTTCACTCCTCCTCCAGCCAGCTGTAATCATGCCCAGCTTTAGATTGATGATGCGCAGTGACACACCTTCCACGCTACACTAATCACAGCGTAGTGGGTGTGGTTGGGGTAAACAAGTTTTCATCTCCTGAAAAACAAAGTGTTTTTTAGTGGGAGGGGCTTTTAATTATATAATAATTTTCTAATGTCAATATTTCAATAAAAAAAGACACTGATGTCACAATAGAGTCCAAAATCTATTTAAGACAAACTTAAAACAAATTTTTATTTACCTTTAACATGCAAATATTTACTGCGTTCTTTTTTCTTTTTAAATACAACTTCCGCCCGCTAGGTGGCAGCAGTCGTTACGTCCTATCAGCTAAAGGCGCATCGAAATCTTAGCGATGACTGAGGATGAGAGGATGCAGTTTACTCCAGTGACTTTTAAATCCAGAGTCAAATTCTTGAACAATACTACAAGTACATCCTTTTTTCCTAAAGAATTGCAGTATATCTCGATATATATCGTGATACAACCCTTTCTGTGCATTGCAGGGAGGAAATGGTGGAAATGTAAATTAAGATAATTTAACTGGGTTATTACGGAAAGAGATCGGCAAGTCATCAGGATAGAAAGTTGTTTGTTTGGCCATATGTTTGTGGTACTCTGTCCACTTCTAAAACGGTCTGTAATTTACTTTTCTTTTTGTCCATAGCCATTAACTTTCATATAAAAATTCTATTTAAGTCATGTAACCTTTTTTTGGGGAGCTAGCAATGGAGGACTTGAAAAGCTTCCAAATAAAAAAACTGTACTGAGCTTTTATTTGAGACATAATTTCCCCAAACAATACATTTTATAATCCTTAAAAACAAGTCTTTGTTGAATAGGATGTCTTTAACTTGATTAGTCTTCATTTAATTGTTCTTTTCTCTTCTTGTTGCAACTTTGAAATATGTATGCAAATCACCTTTTAAAAGCGTCTTATTTCTTCCCAGATTATCGTAAGAATGCTGTCAGATTGAGGCCACTCCAAAGTAAAAGCCAACAGGGAAAGTTCACGGAGAAGTTAAAGAAGAGTTTTAATTATGAAACCGTTTTAATGGAGCAGAAAAAGCATCTTCACTATGTCGTCAGGGTCGAAAGTCAAGAAGATACTTTGGTTCGGTGCAGCCGGTTGTCACCGTTGTTGAGATACGAGGCTAAGCAGTGAACAAACGCCACCACCTCAGCTTTGATTCCGGGGCTAAGTATGTGCAGCTATCTGAGGTGTTGACACTTCGCCCTCTAAGCCCCATTTCTTTTCCCTTGGATCAGCAAAGCTCACTGATAGCAGATTATCTCTGTGGCATTTTGTGGCCCAGTTGGCACCCTCATTTGTTATCTGCTCACAGATACACTCTGACTCTGTCTGTGTATGAACACAGACATGTCCAAGTACAACATCCAGTACACATTTACGTCACCTCTTCTGTGAATATTGTGTCTAAATAATGCCCGATAGCAACTCTTTTATGCAATTTTTATCTACATTTTTTCAATGTAAATAAAATGGTTTATTTTCATATTGAAGTGTTGCACAGTAGAAAATATTATTTGGGACGCCTGGTTTTTATCTTTCTGCATCTGATTAGTTAATTCCATAATCTTAAAGAAGCCTAAAACAAGCTTTCAACACAAGCCCCAAAGTATCCCCCTTTTTATTACATCTGATAACATGAATCCGTCTCTGTCCGACCAATGATATATGAATTAAAACAAAAGTTTTAACAACCATCATCCTGATTATTTATTTACATAATACAATATATAAACTACAACAATCTTTAACAAGAAGAAGTAAATTGAAAGTGCCAGATTGGATACAAATAACCAAAATGTGACTTGAAAATTGATTGAAAATAAGTGTTGAATAAGGGCCGTCATCCATACTTGCCAATACTTAAGTGTATTTTCTAATTAATTTGCTAGAAATTTAGTTGAAAAACTATGATAAAATATGACCATTTCCCCTCCCCACAATGCAAAGGAGGGGTTTGAATTGGTAAGAATCTGGCAATAAGATGTGTATCTCGATAGGATATATCGAGATAAATTGTCATTATGTAGAAAAAGGATGCATTTGTAGTAGATCTTGGAGAATTTTACTCTTAAGTTGCTGTAGTCGACTGTATCCTCTCATCCTAAGTCATTGCCAAGATATGTTACTTGCAAAGGAATGCAAAGGAGGGGTTTGAATTGGTAAGAATCTGGCAATAATATGTATCTCGATAGGATATATCGAGATAAATTATCATTATGTAGGAAAAAAAGGATGCATTTGTAGTAGATCTTGAAGAATTTTACTCTTAAGTTGCTATTGTTGACTGTATCCTCTAATGCTTAGTCATGGCCAAGATAGGTTACGTGCCTTAAGCTGCTAGGACGTAATGTATATTTTCTGATTAATTTGCTGGAAATTTAGAAACATTTGTATTTTTTTACATATAGCACTGAAGTGATTATGAAATAACCAATAATTGCTTTACATTTGCTTTAACCGTTGTGTTTTCTCAGGGTCAAAGTGACCCCCCCTTGTGTAGTCTCCGTGACACGTTTTCATAGGAAGTTTAAAACTCTTTGGAACGGCTCAATTCTTTCAATTTCCAAAACACACTCCAAAAAATGTCTGAACATTTAGTAACCTTTGATTCCGTCACTCCAGAGTTTGTACTTCTCTGCTTCTCACAACTTCTCAACATCATGTTTGTACATCGGTAAACCTCGCCCGAGATGAGAAAGATGTCAGGCTCGATTAAAAAAAAAAATTTAAAAAAATGAAAAAAATAAAAGCTCCAGCGCCTGCCGTCGCCTTGACACAAAATGACAGAATTAAGACTCGGTAAACAAAAATAAGCAGCGTCCAAACATCCCAAAGTAGTTCAAGCTTAATGTGATTTTTTTTTTCCTCTGCTCTCTCCATGTGTCCTCTTGCTCCCGTGTTACTTTGATATATGTGGTTGTCTCTCTGGAGTCCTGACGAGCCTTTGATACCAGAAGGGCACAAAATAATATCTTCCCTTTGAAAAACAATTTCAGGGAGACGGGATCAGTATAAATAGGGCTTTTTATGTGCACCAGGGGCCGATGTGAATCTGATGGGAAACTTGTGATAGGCTTTTTTTTCTTTTTTTTTTTTTTTAAATGGCAATGCAAAATTGATGAGTGGAGGGGGCCGGGGGCTGTTGTCGCGTGGATGGAGATGTGACTGCATAAGGACATCAAGGCTACACACACACACACTCACACACACACACACACACACACACAAGTTTTGCAGATGCAAATGTAAACACACACATATTGGCTCCAGTCAGGAAGCCTTTATCGAGGAGAGAAGACACTTCCCTTCATTCCATCCCTCCATCCGTCCCACTATCCCCATATCTCTTATCAGCAGCCCGCATGACTCTCCACCTTGTCCCCTCCTCGCTCAGCGCCGCCGCCGCCGCCGCCACCGTCCAATCTTGATGGCTATTGGGGAATGTAAGAGAAGACTTCTCTGATAAAGCTGTCTAATGAACATACAAGAACTTTGGTAAGTTAAGCATCAAAACATCGAAGGCTGTTTGAACTTTGACTCCCCCTGCATTAGCGGCGAGTCCTTATCGGCCGTCTCGAGTGGAGAGATTAGCCACTTCCTAATGAAGTGGTGAAATCGTAAAGGTCTTACTCCAAGGCAGAGTGGATTGCTTCCAACATTTTTCACTCCGTTATCTCCTATACCCAGATTGCCGATGTGGGGGTGAGGGAAAAAAAAGGGGGTGGATCTTCTCTTCCTTTATGGTTTCAGGTTAGAAATAAAAAAAATAAAAAAAAGTACATTACCGGCCATTTTAGAAGTGGAGAGACTACGACAATATGTGGCCAAACGACCTTCTACGCCGATGACGTGACGATCCCCCTTCGTGATAACCCAATTAAAAGATCCTTATTTATGTTGCGACCATTTCCTTTCCCACAATGCAAAGAAGGGGTTTGAATTGGTAGGAATGTGGCAATAAGATGTGTATCTCGATAGAATATATATCTAGATATATTGTCATTCTGTAGGAAAAAGGATGCATTTGAAGAATTTGACTCTGGATTTAAAAGTTGCTGGAGTCGACTGTATCCTCTCATCCTCAGTCATTGCCAAGATATGTTACGTGCCTTTAGCTGCGAGGATGTAAGTTTATGCTGCCACCTCACATCTTAAAGTTTTATTTAAACATAAAAAAAGGAAAAAATGCAGTAAATATTTGCATGTTAAAGGTACTGAATGTGTTTATTTAAGTGTGTCTTAAAAGGATATTGGACATCTATTGTACCCATCAGTATGTGTCTTAACACAAACTTGATTTAAACTTTGAATAACTATGATTAAATATGACCATTTCCTCCCCACAATGCAAAGGGGTTTGAATTGGTAAGAATATAGCAACACGATGTTTATCATGATAGAATATATATCGAGATATATTGTCATTCTGTAGGAAAAAGGATGCAATTAGTTTACTTTAAGAATTTTACTCTGGATTTAAAAGTTGCTGCAGTATTGTATCCTCTCATCCCCGGTCATTGCCAAGATATGTTACTTGCCTTTAGTTGCGAGGACGTAATGTATGCTGCCATCTGGCTGCTGTATGCAGTAAATATTTGTATGTTAAAGGTACTGAATGTGTTTATTTAAGTGTGTCTTTTAAAGATATTGGACACCTATTGTACCCATCAGTATGTGTCTTAACACAAACTTGATTTAACCTTTAAATAACTATGATTAAATATTACCATTTCCTTTCCACAATTCAAAGTAGTGGTGGGTATTGTACGATAATTGTACAGAGATACATCTCGATATATTCGACATTATAGGAACATTGATGTATTGTTAAAATAAACCAAAAAAAAAGTAAATGGAGGATTTTTCTTTTGGTGACTTTGCACTATCTTTTTTTGCCGTTTATCTTTGACCCCCGCAAACGCTACATAAATGATCTCCTGTGTTTTAGTCAATCACGGGGCAGCAGACGACTCATAAATCTTACATGCCTCCTATTCCTTACGCCGTGAGGTCAGACACGCATTGCATATTCAAAACCTACATTAACTCCAACCCACAAACCCCCCCTCCCTCGCCTCTCCCCCCGCCCTCCCAAATCAAAACACCCCGGCACCAACAATCGGATTATTACACAAATAGATGCAATTTTGATGAATGCAAATGAGCAGAATATAAGGTGATGATCCGTCTGCATAATGAATGTTTTCTTTTGTTCGACAAACGCTGTTTACAGGTGTAACATTGTTGATGGACATGTGGCGCTGGCGATGATATCCCTCGACTGCATATTAATGTGGAAACTTAATATTTCCATTTCAGATGTTTTGAGGAGTTTTCTCAGTTCCGCCTCATGACCGAAAATCTCATATTCAAGCAAATGAAAGGCTAAAAAGCCAGCCATGTAGAGTGGAAACCCTTTTTAATGTACCAGCCTACCTACTTTTTAGTATAATGCATACTCCAGCTGCTGCATTATTCACAAATTAAGAGCCGGAGATTTCCGTTTCCACCTAAAATCGGGCTCCTCAAACAGACAGGAGAGCGCGAGGACAAGAAGTGTTGTCAGTTCTTGCCAGTGTATAACATGCATCTCAATCCCTGTAATAGCACTCCTTATTCTGACACATGTTAATAATTGATTGTTAAGTGATGAGCCTCGTTCAAGCATGAGGAATGGCCAGGACCCAGAAATGAATATAAAAAAAAAATTCATCCACGGCGGGATAATTCATAAGGTTGTGTTCGATCAGTTGTAGGCGCCTCCCAGAGTTGTGCATTATTTATTGTGTATCTTAATATGCTTCGTGCTAGCTTCTTAAGACGGAAGCTGTTAACGACCTTTAAGTTTAAGTTAAGTAACATATTAAATGTCACACTTTTTTTTTTGAGTGTGTAGTGAAAAGAGGGAACGTAAATGTTATGAAGGAAAGTTTGAATATATCATTTATTATTTTAGTTATAATTGCATCGTAATATTAAACCTTTCACGTGATATTCTTCTGATTGGATACAAATAACTATGGCTGCACGATATATAGAAAAAATATCGCGATATTGGCACGTGCGATATGCATATCGTATACATGTGCGATAATTTATATTTTTTTATTGTAGAAATCAAGCATTTCTTAAATGCACACTTTGAACAATCAGTGTCATGTTCTGTAAATTTGTCAATTTGTACTTCTATGTCTCGTTGTCGTTTACGTCTCTGTCCGTCCGTGAGCTGTGCGGCACAGCTTGCTAGGCTCGGTTGCTATGGCGACGTCTCTTGCTGACTTAGCACGGCTAAGTAGATTCAAATTTTGAACAATGACGTGCTAAAAAATGAAAATTTGAAACTGCATCTATAGAAGTTATAATGAATAGTTCCAGATGGTCCAAAATCCCAGCTGTAAACACTCCTCTGTCATATGTTTTATGGTCCTGTTTTTGTGTCAAAAATGTCTGCCTTTTGTACAATGTATGTTTTGAGTTACAAGTAAAAACATTTTTTAGCATCCATTATTTTGATTGAGTTTTAATGTTTATTCAAGTTAATAAAAATGAGGCAGTGAACTATTCAATGCGATCTGCTTTTATAGCGTTCTCCATTGTGATAAATGGCGTCAGTAGTTGTATGGTCACATGATGATAAGCATTGATATAGTGTGCGACAAATAAGGTTTGTGTGACTTTTTTGTAAGTTATTGTGAAGCCAAAATTATGTGCCTTCTGTCACTGGCTACACCAAGTTGGTCCGCATTCTTTCGGTCGATGTGAGACTCTTTTTCCCAGGATTTGAGATCATGTTGGGACAATAATCTACTGTCAATCAACAATTGAAAGAACCAAGATGAGAAAAACATTTCCTCGGATGAGTTCAATATGTTCACATCCGTCCCAAAGGTGTATTAAAAACAATATGTTGATCACATATTTCAAGATATTAGCATTTATCGAGATCCAGTTGATGGGATACAAATGTAAAACCAGAACTCAGTTTGATCAATAAAGTAGTTTTTTGATATTAAAATAGCTTTAACATAAATATGGATCCAATTAGAAGCGAAAAAGCTTTACATTTTTCTTAAATAGTTTAGAAAATGAGTGAAAATCACAGATTATTTAGATTTTTTTTCATTTACATGTCAAACTGAAGGGACATTTTTTTTTGTCCCATTAGCTTCTAATGCTAAATGTAGCAAATCATTTTTGGCCTTTTTTTCCCCCGCTCAAACTAGAGCTCTCCTCGAAGGGGTGCTGAAGAACCATCGCTTTATATAATACCCCCCCCCAAAAAATATTTGACTCAAATCCAGTTCACATCTTCACTTTCTTTTTTTATTCCCCTCATATCGTTTCATCCACGTGGTTCCCAGTAATGACTCCCGGAGCAGGAGTGCGGGTCGTAATTTATGAATAGCAAGTGTTTCTCCTCAAAAACATACTGCTTATCACTACTCATTACACCAATCCTCAGGAGGACTTCGCTCTCGCACTTGTATTGGATATCAGCCGAACACCTAATGAGATTTTTATGGACTTCTTCCCTCCAACTTCATTAGGTTTTTATGAGTGAAATCCGGGGCAAGTGGGCTCCTCGTGAAAAAAAATCCCCACATGCATGGAAGGCCGGGGCGACGGGATGGGATGGATGGCGAGAAGGAAACAGGAATTTGGTGTGTGTGTGTGTGGCGGCAGAAGAGAAGTCCTCTCTAGAGACTCCCACAGATAGCCCTGGCGAGAGGCTCCCATAAGGCAAAGCTGAGGAGCCCTTAAGTGTTTTATACGAATTCAATACGGCGGTTAAAAATACCAGAGGGAATATCGCATTCATATCTCTGTCACTCGCCTCACTTAATGCCTGCGATGGTCGGCCGGGTGGATGGAGACGAGAGGAAAAAAAAAAACCCGGAGTTTTCGTTTGGCTGCTCCTCTGCTTCCCGAAGAGCTCGATGGTTAATTTCTAATGTAGGAGTCAGCAAGTCCTCACACGAGGCTCTCCACATGATGAAGGCGTCCCACTATACCTGCACTAGCATTAGCGTCGTTTTGAGCTACTTTCCAAGGTTATTTTAACAGTTTACTTAATTGTCACATTATAGGTACAAGTGGAGCCATTCTGAGGTTTATTTTGAGCAGGGATTGGTTGTAAAAATGAGAATTTAAGTGTTAAACTGGGATTATGAGTTTCAAATTGTTAAGGGCTGCATCCATCAAATATATTTCAGTATTCTGCTGAAAATATTATTGATTAATCTAATGTATTTTTGGGTCGTTTTTAGAGAAATCACAAACTCACAAAAGCTACAACTAGTTTCCTTTGACACAAACTGATCGAACGATCAAAACAAAACAAACAAACATAAAAAAAACTACATGGCTATCAGGTATTCATGAGGAATTATTTAATTAAAACCTTAATTTGAACTATTTTTGTGACATACAATTTTTTTGGTTAAAGGATTTGAACCAATAGTCAAAAGTCTTCCAGTGAGCTAACTTTGACGATTGTAACTTTAAACTAACGATTACTGGAGGCAGAGAAAGAAAAATCTGTTTAATTTTAGGATTTAAATAATTGATGAGTAAATATTCGTTTTCAACTCTCAAATGTTTTGTAAAGACGTAGGAAATTTACTCTGTGTCTGTTATCTCAACTGTAATCATCGTTTTGGGAGCTTCAAGATTATCGCTTTAAAGTTGTTAAAAAATAATGTTTCTATGGATGTTTTCGTTGAATATCGACCCACGATCGTCTCCATCTGTTCTACCCCTCCTTCACTCTTTTCTTCACCTCCCTCTATCCCATGACCCTGAATTACTGACCCCAAAAATGTCAACTCAATCCATTACATTTTTCTTTTTAATCAACCTCGCTGTAGTTTTCTTGTAATCTTTATCAAAGTGTTTATAATACTTTTTTATAATAGTTTTTCGCGAGATTCTTACGTAGATTGTTTATCACCTGCAAGGACATAAATTAATACAATTATCCGTTTTTTTGTTGATACAGTATGTGTTCTTGTTAGGATACAAATAAAACATAAAATGAGTTTCAACTGGACAGTATACCTGCTTAAGAACGCCTCGTATTACGTCTTAAATATCAGTAACAGAAGCTTATATTATAATATATTTGAGCGTCAAAGTGTACTTTTTTGACAGAAATTTGTGATGATAATTTTGAAAAGTGTCTTGCAGTAGAACTTCCTAGCTATTAATCTGACCCGCCATGTATCCACCAAACTGCTTTAAGGGCAGCGGGATGAAGATGGCAGTTGCGTTCATTTCCAACATGGCTGAAGTACTACTAAAACCCCTTCTTTTTTGTTTCTAGAGTAAGAAAAATCGACTAAAAATAGCTTTTCCAAGGTTTTGCACATGCGGACTGTGGCATCACAGCTAATAGACGATCTACCCTGTTGCAATTACACTATTCTATCAACAGGGGGAGCCAGAAACAAACATGTTCAATCTTCCAAAGTGCTATTATTAAGATATTCTTTGTAACACCACAATGTTTAGTCCTCAGAGAAACAACATTAATTAATATAGTTGGTTCGTGATCTCGCATAGTTTGTTAGTTTAAATGTGTTAAAATGGTTAAAAAGATGTTAGCGTAGCAACTATTAGCGACCAACTATATGCCTGCCATCAAATGTGGTCGCAGGAATTGATTCCCAAGACAAGTCCGGGGCCAGCGTAGCATCTATAGGTCCGGTCCGGTCCACCCCTAAGCCCCCCCCTGGTCCACTGTACTCCAGAGCCCCTAAAAAAGTTGCGATACATTTATGTAATTGACACATTTCTGTATCCGTGCTCCGGGGAAAAACAAGAAGTTCCCCGCGATGTGTGTTTATCCTCCAGGAGTACAAAGAGAGGCTTCGCTTCCCTTTGTGGAAACTGCTCTACGGTAATTACAGGAAAACAAAAATGTAATCGCCGCGCATGCATCGTACCATTGTTTGACTCCATCAATTAAATTAACCGCCAATTCCAAATCCTCCCATTGTGCGTCGGAGCCGCTCTTATCAGCAGCTAAATCACCGCGGCCCGGGAGAAACTGAGCGTCAACAATCTATTCATGAGAGATTTTTTTTTTTTTTTTTCCCCTCTCCTTCCTCCTCACACGTCTGTATTTCTTCAAGCTTGTGCACACATCCTCCTCTTCTTCTCCTCCTCCCTCCTCTTCTGCTCTTTAGCTGCTCTTGGCGGCTCTCCAGTCTCACTTAAACCCATTAGCTCTATTACCGAAATTATTTTTTCCTCCGCAGCGATGTCTTTGTGCACAAGAGGAGAATTTCACAGTTATTAGAAGCTGTGGCCAATATATGGGATGACTGAGTCACTGCAGAGAGTATGGATCCCTCTCTCCCTCTCTCTCTCTTTCTCTCTGTGTGCTATTACGCTCCCTTGCTTCTTAATTAATGCTGCTTTGTCCTGGAGGAGCTGTGAAGCTGTGAGCAGGGACTTGGAGGGCGGATGAAAGAGCTGAATGCATTGACCCGGTTGTGCCATTTGAGGGCAGTGCAGTCTCAAGGTTTTGAGTAAACAAACAGGCCCCGCCAGGTCTCTGGGCTGGTAGACGTGTGGGATGAGGCTAGAACTTTTTATTTTTTAAATCTCCAGGTTCCCTTGCATTTATTGCGAAAGAAAAGTTTAAATGTATATTTCGTATATAGATGTATAAAAAAGTTTTTTGTTTACTTATTTTGTACATTTATTTCAGTAGCATTTTTTTTTTACTATTACGTTTTTGTAAAAGATGTTAAGATTAACTAAATAACTATCAAATATGTTTATTTGTCATATTTATGAAATTCTGTGTAACTGACGAATAAACTTAAATATTTTCCTATTATTATTTGTAACCAAAACACTCAGCTTTGCTTACCTTTGCTATAAATTGTTGTCTTTATTGAATTTGATTCTTGATACAATAAAAGTCAAATTTGAATAATGCCATTTACAGATTGTTGTTTAATACATTTATAGTATTATTTTTAATCATTTTTAACTTTGTGCAATGCAACACAACCATTTCAATTTGCATTAATAGTGACAATATTGGTAACAAACGTTACAAGATCATGAGATGGTAACTTAAAAATTCATAAAAAAAAATGTAGGTATTTTTTTACTTTTAGTTGATTTATAAGAAGCTAAACGGGCCTAAAAAGTTCATCTTTACCTCTAATATGGTTTAATATATATATATTTTCTTGTGAAAAACATTGGTGATTTTCTCATTTCTGTATGTAGTAAAATAATTGTACTTTAATGTAGTATTTGTATACTATATAGTATTAATGTAGAAGTATTTGTAGCTTATTGTATTTTTCTTTTTTTTACATACCTACATGATTGTCATTCCTATCAAAACCTGACTTTTTGAACTCCAGTTGTGGTTAAAAAAACTATTTAAAAAAAATCAAGGACGTTTTGACTCGTCCGAAACATGGAAGGAAAAGTTTTACTTCATCTTGTACTCGTTTCTTTTCCCCGGCCACCTGCACGTGAGGCCGGCGTCACGACGATGATGATAGTTATTTGACGACGACCGCCAGTGAAAAGACGACTGACGCCACCATAAGTGATGCTTTTGGTGAAGAGAATCAGTGGTTCTGCTGCCAAGATCAACCTGAATCGAACACACGATTAGAAGTCGGCGTGGCATTGTGTGTACGTTTCTGTATTTAGCGTAAATGTTCCTCTACGTCTAAAAAAACAATTTGTTTCCACATCGATGAACATTAAGCTGTAGAGAAGACACTATGTGTGTAGGTCTGTGTAGGTCTGTGTGTGTCTGTGTGTGTGTGTGTGTGTGTGCTGCTGTGTTAATTCGGCACCTCCTTGTCATCGCTGTTTTGAATATCACCTCCTGCTCGCGTCTCCGCTGCCACCTCCCTCTTTGCTCCACTTGTTCCCGGTGACAGGGGAAGTGGCAGCTCCCCGTGACCCTTGAACCCTGGCTGGTCATTTAGGCAGCTACGTGGCACATGGGAAACTTTGTAGAAGGGCAACAAGGACTTTGGAAGGAGAAGGCTAGAGCTTGGTCACGTGTGACTGTTTAATTAAGTTTAATCTACACTTGGATATTAAAGCTCTTTTATGACATATAAAAATGCTTCTAAGTTCCTTTTTTTAGTAGAATTCATAAATAAAAGTTTAATCTAAACTTTGATATATTTGAAGTGCTTTTGCGATTAACATAAAAGATATAAAACAACTTAAACTATTTTGTTATGGAGAAAGCAGACGGGATTAATAGAACAATCGGAATTTAATTCTTGTCTTTATGTTAATGTTTATTTTTTGAGGATGTATTTCTTGCCGACCTTTTAGCTTTAGTTGTTGATACAACTGTGCGTTATGACTTGTTAGTTCCTAAATATACATTTATATACCCATTTTAATTTTAAAAGTAAAAAGAAAAACTTTTGTAGGTTTGTTTCCTTTAACATTTTTTCCATTTAAAACGTGAAATAAAAACACCCTTCAAGAAGAAACATAATTTGTCATAATTCAATATGTTATGCTTGACAAAAGTTCTGAAACACAGTTTGTTTTATTGTTCCGTTTAACATCCATTTGTAAACATAAGTTATCACTTTCTATTTATTAATTTTATGGAGTCAACGATTAAAATAAAATTAAAAAAAAGGTTATTATTTCACAATTTCACACTTTTTTATTTTTCCCTTGCTCTCCACTTTGCCTTGCTCTCCTAAAAAATGCATTAACTGTCACCTTTTCCACGGATGAACCAGGAGTCGACAAGCAACAGATCTTCAAGTTTATTTGTCCTGGATATATAAAAGTGCTCAATGAATGATGTGAAACTGTTTGTCTTCAATGTTTTCCATGTGAAAAAATCCCTCCTTTTTTTTTTCAAAACCCCCTTTTCTCCCCGTGTTTACCAGCGGATCGTAATAGCGGCGCCCACAGGATTGTCACGACACCATGCTGGTATTGTTTGCGTTGTTTGTTCTCCGAGCGCCTAATGAATACGGGATAATTAGTGGAATTGAAATTTATTGACAGAGCAGCGACGGGCCGGTCTGCTCGGCTTCTTCCTGCCCAGCTGCGTGGCTCTCATTGTCCAGAGTGTTGGGGAGCATATGCTATTGAGCGGCGCCGCTTGCTTGACAGCGAAGGGCTGGTTCAATTACATCAATTGCTTGATGACTGAGGAGAGAGCAGCGGGGCCAT
The DNA here is from genome assembly GCF_982586985.1 of Callionymus lyra. Taxonomy (NCBI): domain Eukaryota; kingdom Metazoa; phylum Chordata; class Actinopteri; order Syngnathiformes; family Callionymidae; genus Callionymus; species Callionymus lyra. The sequence continues at coordinate 16,562,155 of NC_141834.1, forward strand.
GCATGCTAGTTTGTGATAAGAGTGGAAGTCGGCGGCGGCGGTGGCTCTCATTATGCAAGTCTGACAGTAACCTAGAAAACCTGGGGAAAATGCTACACAATACACAGCACGTGTTTGTTGTTTCTCGTGCTGGAGAAAATTGATTCAGGAGGTGGAAGCAAAAGGATGGAGAACGACCAAAGCGGCGCTTTATTGAGGACGTTTCTTTGTCCCGGAAATAAGTTTCATATTCTGCCGCGACTGCTTTGAAGACCGATATGTGCCTTTACTTTAAAATTGGTTCATATTATATAATAGTGAAACAGAATTGACACTCGTACTTTTAAGAAGTTGTCATCTCTGAATTGTATTTAATGTCAAATGAAATTAGTTTATTTTCCTGAAATATGAATTTATAAATAAAGGAACGACAAGACACTAGTTCCTGTATACATACAATTCACTATAAATTGTTGATTAATTAGTTATTTTGTGGATTAAGTAAGAAAAAAGATGTATCATAGTATTATAAAATGGTATTTTTAAATAATAAATCAATAGCCTAAATGGAAAACTGTCATAGTTTGGTCCTAAATATTTTATTTTTTATGTAAGTAATAATAATATCTTCTCTGAGATATGTTCCAAATAAACACACTTTGAAAGCTCATTGTGTTCTCAGAAATATGGCAAAAAAACTTTTTTTTCATGATGATTTTTGCTTCAATATTTAAAAGAATGGATACAATTTACTTTCTTCGCTATCATTATTGATTAAGTTACAAGAAAACCAGAAAACATTATTTAAATATACTATTTTCTCAAGACATTTTCTTATTCTGTTATGATTTACCTTCTTTCTGTATTTAAATGTTTATCCATTATTTTTCTCAAAGACATTTGATTATTATGATGGTATTTCTTTTTAATAAAATTGAAATTGTTTTGTATTAGTTGTAATAGATAAAGATATGTTCAAAACACACCTTAAGGGTCAAAATGTTATCTCAGGAAGATGGCAAATTATTTCTTCAAGATTTTAAAATGGATGGATTATTATTATTATCTATTATTAATTAAATGATTATTTTGGAGATTAAAGAAAAATAAAACTTCATTTGAATATCTTAGTTTCTTCACCCAAAACATTTAGTTATTATATTCAGATTTTCAAATTGAAATGGAAAACTGGGATAGTTGTGGTGTTGAAATATATTTACTAAGATATGTTCAGAATAAAGTGCATAGACATTTGAACACTTATAGGTTCTCAAAGAAAGATGCCAAAAAACTTCAGAGAAAATTATGTATGTTTTTTTTTTATGTACAATACATCTGGACATTCACATTGTTTCACACATGTAGCCTCTGTGCTAAAAAACAAGCTAATTGTTGCTCAATGTTTTACGCACATATTTCACATTTAAAAATGAATATTTTCGTTATATAAAGTCAATAAAATGACTTATTTTTTATCATTTTTATTTTGCAACTTTAGCTCTTTTCTGGTACGACTCCACCGGGGCCACAGTTATAGCGCCACCTTACTGTTGAGCGGTGTAAATCAGTACTCGCAACTACAATACAAGTCATTCCAAAAGCATTTAAAGTTTGTAAATATTTATTCACTGTTACAATAAAAACATGATACAAGACAAACATAGACTAGAAAGAAAAAAAAGTCCATGTTCTCTCTTCCCCTCCCCGGCTGCAGCTGAAGTCTGTATTAAATTTCAGCCACATTGTATTTGTTATGGATTATTTTTGTCCCCAGAACAACACGTCCGCTATTGTTCCGCCGAGACAAAGACGCTACACTGCGACGCTCAACATTATTTATGGCAGACTCTCAATTGACTCCTCAGCCCAATGAACTGCAGTTAGCTAGTTAGCTAGGAGCATTCTGTTTGTGTCAACAGCTCCTTTTGTGTGTCCGCCGTGATTTATTATGTAAAAGAGGGCTGGCTGAGGGAGATGGAAAGGGGGAGACGGCGGAGGGAGGGAGGGGGTGACACTGACCTTCCTTTAATTAACACTGATGGAGACCAAGGTGAGCGGCAAGATGATGAAGATGGATCTTCCCACATAAATCATCCTTCCTCCGGGCTGGTGCGCGTCCAAGTAGCTGGTGTGTACGAGTGTGTGTTAGCGTCGTTTCCAACAGAAATAACCTTGCAGTTCACAGGTTAAATGAACGTTTGCAGAGGTGCCGAACCTCCATTATTTACCCCCGCTGTACTTCATCCATGTAGATATTTACTGGAGGGTAATTGATTAATATCCATGCTGGGGTTTGATATATGTTCTCTTCGTGGTTCTGAAGGAGTGCAGAGCTTCAAGCTTGGATGGTGTTTCAACGCCAATGAACTCTTGTTACCAGTAACACACAGGGCGGATATTTTGACGGGGATTTTGCTTTATTTACTTTAGCATTTGGTCTTTCTCAAGTGTTTTAAATCTAGAGTAAAATGTTAAACTTGATCCCGGAAGAGGCCAACATTTTTTCAGTCATGGTCACTGGTAAACAAAAATTGTATATAAATTGTATATTCTATTACAGGTAGTCTGATATTGAAATTTAATTTTTGGAAGCTCAGGTGTTTGTTTATCTCCTTCAACAAACACTTTTCTCGTTCCTTTTCAGTTTTGCTCTCATTGAAGGTTTCTGTGTAATTGTTGACGTCATGAATCTGTGTTTCTTATCTTACCTCAAACACTTGCATCATTATACGTATTAATACCAACATGAACGTACCCCGGTGTAGGATGTTAGGCCTAGCAGCTAGCCTAGAAGCTACCCAAGAAGTTAGCCTAAAGTTAGCCAAGAAGCTAGCCAATAAGTTAGCCTAGAAGTTAGCATAGAAGCTAGCCTAGCAGCTAGCTTAGAAGTTGGCCTAGAAGCTAGCCTAGACGTTAGCCAAGTAGCTAGCCAATAAGTTAGCATAGAAGCTAGCCTAGCCGCTAGCCTAGAAGCTAGCCAAGAAAATAGCCTAGCAGCTAACCTAGCAGCCAGCCTATAGAAGCTAGCCTAGAAGTTAGCCAAGTAGTTAGCCTAGCAGCTAACCCTAAATGTGACACACGTGAGCTAGAATTATGGTCAATACATTATTCTTTGGGCTTAAACGAGGTTAGAACAAGGCAATATCCGATTTACCAAAAATGATTATAGCACAATAATCCTATTAAAACTGATACATTCAAAACATTTACTGAAAGTAAGGGGAATGGTTAAATCCATTACAGATACAGGATAGATTTTATTCGTACACCAGTAACTCGTATCAACATTATCGCAATTGTACAATACTACTTTGATACCCAAGGGTTTTATCACTTAACCTAAAATCACAATGGGGAAACAACAGAAAGTTTTCGGGTTTTCTCAGCAAAATCCCCTTCCTTTATTTGCAAAAATCATTATCGGCTTGTTGCGGGAATGGATATCAATTAAAGAAAATGTCGATCAGTGCAACACTTGCTGATTTTTTTTCTATTTATTAACTTTCTACGAATAGTACCTGACTGTGACTACTTAGCCTTTTACCTTTTAAGTTATCTCACCTCATTTTTGGAAATGTATATTAACATGTTAATCTTAATCAAATATCACTTAAGAATAAAGTGTTTGAAAACTTTATTATAGGCCATTATCATGGTTGTAATTATTGTCTTATACTCTGCCATTTTGGGCACACACGGTCAAACGAGTAAAAGAAGTCTCAAAATGTATATATATTTTCATTAATACTCATCTCCGAGCGGTTGGAAAGATCACAAAAAAACCCAGAGCGTTGCTCTCAGAGGTTATCAGTTTCCTCCGTAACTCTGTTTTTTCCATTTGTTTAGCATTCCAGACGTGAACTGACGATATGTCATCACATGCCGAAGCTGCGAGAGTCGGTGCTGCAGTTGGTCAACATGTTGGTTTATTTTCACTTCGGCTTCCCCTTGCATTTCCATAAATTTTCCTGAGGGCAATTAGCCAGCGCGCCGGATCCCGCTTGTCGAGGTTGTCGCATCATCAGTGTAATTGTCAGAAAAAAAGGGATGAAATAATTGAAACGTTTCCATCTTCATCATAACCCATCAACATATTTCCAGACTTTTATGACATGTGTCGAGCGCGCCCGTATTATTCTGATTGAGACTTTGTGTAAGCAAATGAGCACAACATATGCTCCGATGTGCATATGCTAATCCGTTTGTTTATCAGTCGGGCCGGTCGGTCGCTGTGCGCCACTCCGGGTGTCATTTTGCGTCTCTTGACATTTCCGAGGCGTAAAAAAAAATAAAATGTTTTATGCATTTTGAGCGTTGTTTTCTATTTTCCCCCTGTTCTTCTTCTTCTAGCACCACTAGCCTGCGAGTCATAAATAATGTATTTATTTATCATGAAAATCTGTTTTGGAATTAGAGACTACCCCCACTTCAAAGACAGGAAACCTTTGATATGTTTGATTCTTTGCAGAGTATCCCTTGGATTTATTCAATTTATGCAAAGCACCTCCAGGGTAATAAAGGTGGCATTTGAATACATTTGACTGGACTAAATCATATAATGAGGACACTTTCTGCTCCGTATCATCACAGAAGAAGACCCTAATTCCCCAATTTTAATGGATCATTTGGCCGAAGAAGAAATGTTTTCGCGTGTTGAACCGACAACTGTGATCCGTGGTGATGAGTCCACGTCCGTGTGGGTAATGATTGCTTTGCTTAATACCATTTAGAAAAAAAGGCTTGTGTTCATGGATACAATTATTTTTCGGTGTGGATAAACTTTCATTTGTGATTATTTTCTGCGTATTCTCTTCAATGGTTTTGGAAGGTTGATTGTCCCAGCTGCATAGGGTCAAAGGTGGTTTTGGTCGTAATCTTATCACTTAAATACTTTATTCATAGTACTTTCAATATTTTGCCAAAATATGTAATTGTTAATTACTGTTAGCTTTAACATGCAGCTATTGATAAAAGCAAGAACAAACTTTATAATCAATTTTTGGATAAAAATTCATACCTCAACGTTTTTTTTTTCACGCCAAGTTTTCTTTGGACATTTTTTTTTCGATAACACGTCTGGCAATAATAGGAAGTAGTAAGTAGTTTTTTACTCCACTGAACTTCCATAAAAACAAGTAAGTTAAAGTTAAAGTTTTCTTAGTACTCCCTCCTCGCTATTTGTGTATTTTATACTTGTTTTACCTTGTACTTATGTTAAATATAAATATATAATTTGTTTGTTTTTTTTCATCATTGTTTCTCATGATATTTTATTTTAATTAAAGTTATTATTTATTATATTAGTGTCTTTGTGTTCTGTATGCCTTAAAACATTTTCAATGTACTTGTGAACTTCTGTATTTACCCAATTTCTCCAATGTAGGTCGAATAAAGGTGTATTAAATCAAAAGAATAGCTAATAATACATAATAAAGTACAGAAAAAAAGTATTCAAGTCCATTTTCTCTGTTACTGGGAAGCCTCAACTCGTAAAATACCCAAACCCAAAGTGCAAATCTCTACCAAATAGCTTATTTTTCGTACCTTAATAAAACTGCAACACTTGAATCTTGAATAAATTGTCTATATGCTAAGTATTTGTTTGCTCAAAATGGAAGTACTTTGATTAGTTTTCTGGTGGTCATGGGTTCAGGGTTCGATTCCCAGGGATCCCAACATCCTATTTAATTACTATTTAATAATGTATAATTACGAAAACACACTTTCTGTAGTCACTTGGAAGTTTATTTATTTAGCACAGTTGAAAAAAAGCAATCGAATCTGAAAACAAACACTTCAAAATTTACCTGGATCCAGATGGTAATCCGGAAGATGCAGAGGCTAAAATGATCCAATAAAAAGGTAGTAAAACAAATAAATGTACTACATATTTAATATATATTAATGAGCATACACTGTACGTATGATACAGTGAGTGGAAAATAACTTTTTTTTTTGGCAGCTAATTACTTCTTCCCAACTTATCCAAGTCCCTGGAAAACTTGCTTCTCCAACAATACGATGAAAACCTACTTTGTCTGGCTTCATTATTCTGGATTTGTCCAACAGGGGGAAAAACACCGGCAGTCCTTGCAGCACAAGTCTAATCTCATTTACCTGACACATGCTGGACTTTTGTTTGGGATTCCGACCACCTCGACGTGTCCCCCCCACCCCACCCCACCAACCACCCCATCCTCCTGCTGTCCACTCTCCCTGAGAAGAGTGATGTTCCCTATGTGGACAACTAATTATCCAGCTCTGACCCTCAGCTGTCTCCATGCAGGATCTTATTAGGCAGCCAGCAGGTTGAGATCACCGTTACCTCCCCCCCCCCCCCCCTCTTTCGCCGTTTATATTTATTTCCCTTCACTTCCCACATCTGAATATTAAGAATAGATTTTTACATGTGCACCGAGGATGGGATTGATGGTTGTTGTGGCGGGAGGAAGAGGGCGCCGGTGGTGGGGGGGGGGGGTGGGATGGCGTTACTCCACTGATGGGTGAATGGCGGGGCTCGGGAAAAAATGACGAGCGGGGCCGACTGAATGCTTGTCCATCACTCCCCATTCTCTTGGTTACAGGTGGTCTCTCATTTTCCTTCCACCGGGGCGGCATATCTCGCCTGCCTTTATATGACAGCCCGGGCTCGCCAATTTGCATGTTCGACAGACAACAAACGGGCCTGTGCATGTCAAAATAGGTGGCGGTGCGTGACAGTTTCTACACAATGCTGTCTCCTTTTGGCTTGACCCTCGACCCTCGCGCCATGTCTCCTTTCATAATCAGGGAAAAAAGGGGAAGAGAGGGGGCAAGGAAATCATCCAGCCTTCCCTCCTGCCTCCTTCTGCTCTCACCTTTTTTTTTTTTTTTTCCGAAATACATCTGATATAGACACCATTAGCTATGCCTTTTGTTAAAACTTGTCCATCTTTCTTTTGAGCGTTGAGCTGGAAATTTCAAAGAAGCCACTCATCTCACTTTGTCTGCTTTTCAAGATAACATTTTCTCTCCCGAACGCCGAGATAATGAGTCTTCTTTTTTTTTCGTGGCGAAAAAACAAGCGCCGGCAAAAGTGATTGGTTTATTATTCCTGAATATGACTCGCCGGTAAATATTTATCTCTCACTTTAAAATCTTCAAAAAGGAAGATATTTAACCACCTTCTTACTTTAAAACCCGTCTTTCGCTATCTCGACACAAATTTAAAGTTCCATTCATTTACAGTGAACTTTTCCTCACTTGTACCGGTGGATGAGAGGCTGATTTAAAATGGATCACCATGTAGAACTCCAGGAGTCTTCAGAGCCACTAAAAAAAAAAAACCCGGCACCGCGATTACGTCTTAAGTCGGATACTTTACATATTTAAGGAGACATCATTAGCCCTTGTACGAGTTAAAAAGTCACCGCCAGAAATAAGAAAAGAAAGGTTAAAGGAAAAGGTTGCGTTTCATCATCTGCATACGCGGGAAATAATCCAGAATTATATGATAATCAGCGAAAGTCAGTATCTGATGATGTGGAAAGTGGTGCTAAAGCACTTTGTTGGATCAGAGCCTGTTGGTACTTGATGTCATCCTTTCTGTAGAGTCATTTTTTTACTTGCCCAACATGGCTTTTTTTAGAACCCGTTAGATATTTGTTTTAAATCCCAGACGTCATTGGAAAAAGGAGGTTATCGCGTACAGATGTCCTCACATGCCTTCGTTTGAAAGGCTGACGACTTCCTGCTTTATCCTCGGATGAGTCGCCGTGAGTTCCTTCACAACCTGAACATCTTTCTTTGATTTTCAGACTAAGTTTACTGTGGTTTTAACAGCTTTTCTGGAGCAGTTTTTGAACTATATAAATAATCTGTTGAGACACTTGTCAAAGCTTTCAAAGTTGGAACTAGGGTTGTTTTTTAACTTATTTATTTGTATACTTTTTATATATATATACATCATCTGTTGCCAGTTTCACTGCTGTGTTTTTTGTGCAATGACAATAAAAGAAAGTCTAAAGTCCCGATACTAAAATTGCAAGTATCATTACTAGTGTCTAAACATGGAAACCCATGAATATATTTAATAAAAAAATATTTTCGCTATCAGGGGTTAATAAAAATTAGTTTTTCTCATAAAAAGATTGAACAGAACTAGAGATAATTAACACATTACTTAATAAAATATAAATAAACATGTACACAATTATAACAAAGACTTAGAGATGTTTATTTTTACTTAGACCTGAATAGGTAAAACACAATTTGACTCGAATTACTTCAATATTTTAATTTTGATAATTGATAATAATTTAACAAAAAGTAGAAACTTTGGATCATGTTTTCATTGGAATCAAATTAGTGGAAAAAAAACGGTTGATAGCTAAAGTTTGCTAGCTGCGGCTAATGGCTAATAACTTAGCACTGATTGAGCGACCATTGAAATGCATGGACTACAATAGCATGCTAGGCTAGTAAATAACAAAAAATATGTATTTAGTTTAACAACCAGCTGGATCCATTTAATACATGCCTGTTTAAACGCTGTAGTATTAGTTTAAAATGAGCATTGTATACATGGTGTACAATACTTTACTTTGTATACACAAAAAGAGGTTTATTATCAGGACATCATTCAGTTCTAAATGTGTAGATTTGGGGGAATATCTAAAGAAAGGAGGTTGTAGTTTTTAGATAAGAAATAAACGGCCATGATGCCTTTTTAAATAGTTTTCTGGTTATTATTATTAAAATATTATTTTATATCAATTTTCAAATGTTGTTTATTCTTTATTCTTCATTTGTATCAAACCAAAAACACTCATGCAAATGCTCTTTTCAATTGAATAAACTCATCATGTTCCTCTCGTGCGATATATTGACAAGCTTGTGTGGGTTAGATGGGAAAAAAAAAAAAAAATGATTGAAAGGTTTTGTCAATTTCCCTTCCCGCGTACACTTCCTCGTTACGCCGCAACACAACAAGAAAGGCAGAGGAAGCGGCACAAACAATAAACCTAGAGATTGGATAATATTATTCAAATGTCTGCCTGAGTCTTCATCAGACGGCTCTGTCCTTACATCACACGCTCGCTCTCTCATTAGCAATGACAGCCCAACATCACTGAGATTGTGTATCCGCTGTTTGTCTGCGCGTATCACCGTCATACAAATTCCACTCAACTCCATTTGTTTTTCCCGCTCGTCGCTCCCTCCCTCAACGCTTTTGCTGGTCTGTTTATTCCACTCATTAGCGGTTGTTTCTTTTCATTAGAGAGGGCGTCCGTCCACGCCAGCACTTTTGTTCGAGGGGAGCCGAGAGACCTCCTTTGAGAGAGAGGTTTTTCCTCTTCTTTTTCTTGCACTGGTACCTATCAGGGGGTTGACAAGTCTGGCCTCCTTCGCTTTAAACTATCTTGATGTTTCCTCCCTCGTCTCGACTCTTTACCGACCTCATGCCTCATGGCGACTCTACAAGTCTTAATTTGAGTCCAATTGTGTCAAACTCAAGGCCCAAATCTACAGTACACTGTAAGGCAGTGCACTTACTTTTGCAGTGCGCAAATATAGACAGGATAGTACTGTTCTGTAGTAGTAATGACTCAACAGCTGCTTCTTCTACTACTTTTTAAAGTCGATTGCAACACTATCACCGACACTTGACGGCCCTTTTTTTGCAAATTGAAACAAGTTATTACGTTGTTTCATTGTGTTTTTATTGTTGTTTTGTGGTGAAATTAGTGTTTTCTCAAGACATTTTTACAGTATCTGTTCCGTAACTTCTGTTTAGCGTTATCTACTTCACTAAGTTGGCGGACATCACGGGTGGAAATGTCCATCGATCCACACTCAATCTTTTGCCATTTAAGTGCGCACTACATTTTCAAATACTGCTCAATGCAGACGCACTTGTGCACTCAAAATATTAAGTGTAATTGCAGAAGTTCACGATTTGAGAAGCTTTTTTTACTTTTTTTAATAAATACATGCACAACAGAAAACATAAGGTTAATTAATTCGATGTGTATGAGATAATTAAATGATAACATTTCTGTCGATCGATATTCAATTTTTTTATTGGAATAAATTCACAAAACTGTGGAAAATCGGCCAAAATCTGTTGCCATACAATAACCGTAAAATGCTATTTGACACTAAATATTCAGCTCATGATTTGATGCCATGTTTTCCGATACACTTGCTTTATTTTCAGGACAATTTATTGGACCTTTACAAATATAATTAACTTACTCACTTACTTACTAACTCACTTTAGAGATTTCTTGTGATTGTTAAGTTTTCAGTAAATCAATAAAACTCAAATGTTTAATGCATTTCTACGAGACCTCATATTTTTCGCCTCTTAAATGAATTCCCGGACAAAGCATGAAGCGATTTCCACAATCCGTCAACACCACCACATCAGTGCTCCTCATACATCCACCGTCATCCTCTTATTAACTCCCCGTGTTTGGACAACGCTACATCAAAAGTAAGCAAAACACATAATTGCCGGCGTTAATACGAGGAGTTCTTAAGAGATAATCCTCTCTCCTGAGCCTCCTTTCTCCTCACCTTCCAGTTCTTGGAGAGGCGACCCGAGGTAGACCCCCACCCCCCCCGCCCCTCCTACTTCAATTAGACCGGCTTGAACAAACATATTTAGGAGATAATTAGCCGATAATTCCGCAGGTATTCCTGGCGGCGACCGCCGAAAGGCGGCGTGAAAAGAAAATAGACGGCGGGAGTTAAAAAAGGAGGTGCAGGAGGGGCCCCCGAGCTCTGATAAACTTTTAACACTCATCACTTATGTCTAAAGATATGAACACCTTCACTTTTATACAAACCCTTCTCCATCTCTCTCTCTCTCTCTCTCTTGCCCTTCTCTTCTCTACCCCCCCCCCCCCCCCACCCCCACAATCTCGCCTCTTCCTCCGGTTCTCAGAGGAGCCCTCGTTTTCTGTATGATGAGCTCCTGGGGGGCTTCGGTGTTTGGCAGGAGGCTTTGTCTCTCATACCAGATGAAATGAAGAGAGAAAAGAGACGGCAAAAGAAGAAGACAAAAGGCGAGCGAAGGAGGGTGAAAAAAACTTGAGACCCCCGGGGGCACTCTCTCTACCCACATTGTGGGGATTTGCCTAACAGCTTCACAAGAGGGGTTTACATCTTCCACGGAACACGAGGGGTATAATCACAGATCAAAACAAATTACCTATCTGTAGTCAGCAGAGGTGTCTGCCTGTCAAAAGCCCCGAGTTACATAAGATTTAAGTAAGTGCTAACTGAGCCTGTGATTCAGAGCACGGGGTGAATACTTTACTCTGAGCGGTACAAAGGCCCGCGCGATGCCAGCCGGTGCATAAGTACCACACAAACGGGGGGGAGATTTGCTTTGATAATTACAAGCACTTCTTCGGTTTGAAAATGACGGTGACCCCTAATTAACTTGAGTTTTTTTTTTTTTTTTTTTTGCACCGCACGTCAGGTTATCTCCCCTTTTTCATCGACGGATTCAGATCTTCCGTCGACAAGGAAACCTTATTACGTTGATTCACAAGCGCTAGATTAGCAGGGGATTCCGTTTCAAGACCGACGGAGAAAACATTACTTTTCCAACAAAATTCTAGAACTCCCGGAGAATCCATCATTCCAATAATAGATCTTCCTTCAGAACAGATTCTTATTATCCGATAATAAATAGTTACCGTTGCTTTTTCGTGCGTGAACCATATTTCTGTTTCTATCGAGCTCATCTTAAGCCACTGCCACCACTGGGGAGTTCTCCCTTACAATCCGTTATATATGTTTACTGTTGCTGACCCTTGAGCCAGGAGGCGAGGTCTGGGTTTCACACAAAGTTATTAGGCCTCTGGACAGAGACTCTGGAAAAACACATTTCTTTTCCAAATGGTGTCATCGGGTCTTTATGGTGCAAACTTTTTCTTACTTTTGTTGATTCTAAGGAGCGATTCTTTATCCCACGGAACACTTAACCTTTCATCATGATGTCATGGAGGGGTGGGGGGGGGGGGAGAAAGTGTAAAGCTGCATCGCTCCAGGTTTAATAAGTTTGTGGAAATATTGCTCAAGAGTTGGAGAAAGAAGGCGATGAAAGGACGGAAGGAAATGTTGTAAAAGATGAATCGTACCATACAATTAGTTCAACCTAGGACAGGATATTCCATCCTTTTGTTAAGGTGACACAAAGAATACTTATGAATACTTTGTACCTGTCGAACGGTAAAAAAAAACCCTCAGCGTATAAGGAAACATTTTCTTCCACACAACTTGCTTTAGCCATTTTTTAAACAAACTACTTCAGGAATGATAGAAAAACCTCACGAAGAGTTTACTTTTGGTCGCAAGTAAATATGTTTATGCTGTTCAAGCAGCAAGTTGAGCTGATTTACTTCCTCTTTTTAGTGCTGGAGTGACAGATATTTGTTGTGGTAACACACTCTACGACGAGGTATAATCCATCCCTCTCGATCGGAAATGAAATTCCATTTCCGAAAGCGCAAAAATCGGACTATTCGTTCCCGAAAGACATGCTTACGTGAAAAGGGCTCGGTATCGAAATTCCGTTTCTCTTGTGGCACCGACCAAAATACTTCGGTAGTACAGAGTATTGAAACATGCTTTGTTTTTTAAGTGCAATTTTCGCTATCAACGTGCGATCAAAACCTAATAATATGTGGATTTTTCTGAAGACAAATGATAAGTGACATCAGATTAATTTTTTCACTTCAGATTATTTGTTTTTTTTTCTCTTTTCTGTGAGAACCCAGCTTTGATTGGAAAATTACCAAAGCCCAAGTAAATATGTTTTGCTGTTCAAGCAGCAAGTTGAGCTGATTTACTTCCTCTTTTTAGTGCTGGAGTGACATATATTTGTCGTGGTAACACACTCTACGACGAGGTATAATCCATCCCTCTCGATCGGAAATGAAATTCTATTTCCAAAAGCGCTAAATCGGACTATTCATTCCCGAAAGACATGCTTACGTGAATAGGGCTCGGTATCGAACTTCGGTTTCTCTTGTGGCACGGACCGAAATACTTTGGTAGTACAGATTATTGAAACATGCTTTTATCTTTCAGTGCAAGTTTCGGTATCAACGTGTGATCAAAACTTAATAATATGTGGATTTTTCTGAAGAAAAATGATAAGTAACGTCAGATTCATTTTTTCACTTTAGATTATTTTTTTGTTTTTTTCCTTTTCTGTAAGAAAACGGCTTTGATTGAAACATTACCAATGCCTCAAAATGTATACTATATGTAATTTGGTTTTCTTTTGTTAAAATTGATATCGGAAAATTGGAATCGGAAAAAGTATGACTCGGGAAGTGAAGGTATCGGTATTAAATACCTATAAATGAAGCATTTTCAAATAGATAATGCATTTATTCTGACTAGACTGAAGCTAGTGAAAATAGCACCACATCATCTGCATAAAGCATAGATTAGTCATCGACGATTCCTAAAACACGCCGTAGCTCTCACTTTAAATGTTCACTACAGTTCTTCTTCAATCCGACTGGTCCGAAGTTACAGTTGTTACTTCAAAGGCTTAAGATATCGTGCTCGCGTGAATGATGAAAGCCCCGAAAAGTCTAAGTGCGATGCTTGAAGACCAGAAGACTTTGAAGAAGCTCAAGGAATTCCCACGAGGACACAAAGTCACCTGGAGGCATCGAGTCAAAGGTCGTCCGAGGTGTCCGACCTGCGATGTCTGCATAAACAACGTCTTTTGTGGAGACATCCAGTGTTTTTGTTCGAGGATTTAGACGTTCCCGTTTGAAGTCCTCCTTTCAAAAAAATGCCTGCGTCACCTGTAAAGCTTCAGGTGAGGAGTTTGGCCACGGGTGTCTCGGGTGTCGGCAACGGTATCGAAGGCTACGTCAACAACTAGATCCCAATAATTATCCTCCTATTACTTCACAATTAGCCGCAAATGAAGTCATTAATGTTACCGACACCTGGGCCCGAGAACCGTGTTGTGACAGGGCTTCCAGGCATCGACAACAAATTAGACTTCTACTGTGTCTTCAGACAATGAAGTCATGTGTCGCGTTACAGGGATTATTTAATGATTGATGTCATCGGCGTTCTTGTCGAGCTACTTTTTTTGAACCCACGGCGACAAGTGAGTTTTGGACGAGTCCTCAAAGTGCTTTCCCTTCATTTGGTGTGAAATGAAAGAAACATCTGTATTTTAGATGCCGTACGATCCACCTTCATTTTTTTTTTCTTCTTCTCCGCAACCAAACTCCCACAAATCCTAGATTAGAGGATCAGAGAATCTCAGCTGCTCGACGAAAATGGCCACGACTGGCGATGACTCAGTTATTGTTATAAAACGGACTTGAATGAAAACCTCATTAGTTTTATCTTTGAGCTGGAATCGGGGTGCTGTCTGGCATGGATTCCCAGCAGTCAAAACAGAAAACAAGAGCTCACTGTGTGCTCTTTGAGACATCAAGGTGTCTGATCTGAATTGCTTTAGCTCGGAGGGAGAACGGCTTTACCCTCTCTGTGAAACTGATCCGTGAAGTGGATTAGCGACGGTTCTTCTTTCACTCAAAACAACACAGCTTGAGGAGTTAGATGAGGTGGATGAGGCTGTGTGTGTGTGTGTGTGTGTAAGTGTGTGTGTTTGTGGGGAGAGAAGAGTCGAGATCACGCTCAAAAATATCTTGCATTGAACTTTTTTTGGAAACATTAAACACTTAAATGCGCAAAATAAATGCAATTTGTAACAAAAAAACCAACATGTAAGATTGTTGATTTGTTTTAATAAAGAACAGGAGTCGACATTTTAACAAAAAGAAAATGTTAGGACAAATATCAAGATATTTAATCTAATAAAACGTAGTAGTTTCTAATTACAATCTGGATCCACGGATGTTTCAAAGGTTTGGCCACTTTTTATTGTGCAGAAAGAGCTGATCTTCCCAAAATTATCTCTATCAATTTTTTTTAAAATGCTTAAAAGATCTCAAATTTGATTTATAAAATAAATTGTGTATATAAATATAGATGAGTCAATATTAGTGGAGGTACCACGAAACTAACCAATTTTTCCCCCAAACTTAGAATTTTTTGGCATAGTTTTTTCGAGGGTTTGTTAAAGTTTATGGTTGAAGAACCTCTTCGTTCTCAAGGATCAAAAATAGAACCTTTGAGGAAAGTTCCACCTGAAAACCCAAAAACCTCAACACAATATTGCCTACTGTTAGTCAGTAAGATATTGTTGTTTCCTTAAGTGTATCATGAGTATCCTTAGTGATATCTTTGGACTATAATAAAATCCCTAAATTATAAATATTTATTTTACATATTGTAGTCTGAGAAGAGTTGGAAAAATAAAGATAAACTCATATTTGAAACGCCTCCCCACAGTAAGGGTATTAAGTTTTAGTGCTCAGACACTACACACACACACACACACACACACACACACACACACACACACACACTGTTTGTCCTTGGCCGGGCACCTTTATTGGCAAGGTGGGCGTATGGCTCCATAACAAATGAGGGACATCCTGGCTGTGCCAAACGTCCCAGTCCTTTGGCAAACCACACAAAAAAAAATCATCTTCCCAGGAGTTATACCTCTGGAGGGTTGATGATCAGTCCCCCCAAAAAACCCAAAACAAACAAACAAAATCACAGACGCCCTCGGCCATCAAAGAAACTTGGGTCCTAACACTCCCCGATGGTGTCGACCCCATTTTTTTTTTTTTTTACGATGATACCTGTCGTACCTGAGCGCTATTTTTTTTTGTACCCGCCAGACGCCACGCGGCTAACCAGACTCAACAGTTGATCAATGCCCGTACGGGTTCCGGATAAATATCGGGTCCACGTTCCCCCAACACGGGCATCAATCAGCCCTAATTAATGCCATCAGCAGCGCAATCTAAGAGATTGCTTTGGCAGTCGAGAAACCACCACCACCACGAACGGCTGAGTCTGGATCCTTGGAAAATTACAGTCGTTGCCACCGCGCATTAATTTCCGCGGGAAATATTTGCCGTAGAATCCGACCCGGAGGCTGGAGCTTCAGTGCTCGGAAAGGTGAATTGAAACACACACGGCAATGACACGATGGCGCTGCTGACACGTTCATTAGCACATAGGCAGATTTGACACAGCTGGAAGATGTAGCGAGGAGCTGCTGTCAAGGTCCTCGGAATACTGCGAGACTGGCACAAACTAAGGGTTGGATGCTCATCGCTGTGTCATGAGAGACCTGGCACTGTCTCCCCCCCCCCCCCCCCCCTGAAATATTTTATTTATTTTCCTCCTTGTGCTGTTGCAACACATCGAGTGTCAAAATTTGCATGAGCGTGACACCCCGATGTCTACCTTCTTTGTCCTCTCTCCGACTTGTTTCCACACTGTCTGTCTCTTTTTCCCTCACTCGCTCCACGCGCCTTCTTTCTCGCTGATGGTTCGCCGGTGCCATCCATGCCAATTATGGCAGTCGAGCAGGTGGCTCCTCGCAGGTGGCAGGAGGATTAATCCCTGTAAAGACTTCACTTCATTAGGAAATCCGTTTAATGTGGCCGGTTGATTGATAAATCTCCCGGACCTCTCCGAGAGTCCCCCAGATTACAGCCAAGTTTGTCCATTATTTGCTAGCTTGACCCCCCACACACCCCCCCCCCCCCCATCATGTCAGACACGGAGAGATAGATGGACGCCGAGGGAAGGAAGGAGTACCAGGAGGTGTTTTCTGTGTTTTCTTTTTACTGCTGAAGTTTGTTTATCGAGCCACTGTGTGTCCTTCTCCTGATTGAGTCGGACCATTTTGTTCGTTCCTGGGAACACCAAGGAAAAACCAGCCGCCTCTAAGAAAAGATTCCGGGTGATCCGGGGAAAAAAAGACCCCTGAAATAGGACGAGTATTTATTTAAAAAGACCAATTCATTTTGTAGGAAAATGGGAATAAGGAAGGTAGCATCTTTTTGAATTCTTTCAAAATAAAATAATACTGAATACAAATGAAAGATACAGATTAATTTAATGGTTCCTCAAGTGAAAAAAACCTGTGGTCTTATTCCTAAAAGTAAACTATAACGTTAAATATTGATAATGGGACAAAAAAAAATTAACATCTGGATCTCGAAATCTTTTGAAGGATATGTCATTTTTTTCCCTAGTACTTCCCCCTGTTGTCTTGTGAAGCTGATTCCTATGAACTATATTTAAAAGAAAAAATATATATATCAAAATTATATTAATAAAAAAACAATATGATGTTAACAATATTGGGTAAATAAGCTGCTTGGCAGAGGTCTGCGATTCTTTTATTCCACTGTTGTTACCTTCTGTCTCATGGAGCTGATTTCTATGAACAATATTTAAAATGCAAAAAAACAAATCCAAATTGTGTCTATGAAAAACTAATTGATAAATATATAATATTGGGTAAATAAGCTGCTTGGCAGAGGTCTGCAATTCTTTTCTTCAATTGCTGTTACCTTCTGTATCATGGAGGTGGTTCTTATGAACAATATTTTAAATGCAAACAAAAAAAGACAAATCCAAATGAATATCTATAAATATAATGATGACAATAATATTGGGTAAATAAGCTGCTTGGCAGAGGTCTGCGCTCTGATGCATTTCTGTTCATCTTATTTATTTAAGAGCAAGATTCATGTTTTCCAGTGTTCGCTCAATACCATGGGAGGAAGTCTAAGTGAATTACTTGTTGCACACAATTTTATGTAACTAGATGTTGGATAAAGATGTAGATTCACCAAAACATGTTATGGTCATTGAGCGATAGTGACTTGTTAGTTTTTAGATGGAAAACATGTGGTCTTTTTGCTAGAAAAATGTATTTTTCTATCCTTGTTGTGCATAAAATATTGATGATATTGATGGCTGAATATCAGTTGGGCTACAAATTAACATCTGGATCTCAGGATCTTTTGAAGGATTTGTCATTTTCTTCTAGTACTTCTACCTACTCTGTCATGGAGCTCATTGCTCTGAATGATATTTGAAATGTAGAAATAACAAAACAAAAAGATTTCTATTGAATAAACGATGACAATAATATTGGCGTAATAAGCTGCTTGGCAGACGGCTGCGCTCTGAGTTATATATTTGAAATCAGGTCCAGTTTTCCTATCTTTACACGATACCATATAAGGAAGTCGAAGCGAATTTCTTCTTGCACACAACTTTGTGTAGCTGGACGTTGTCTAGAGGGCAAGATCTATTCCAACTTTTTTTTTTTTTTTTACCGGACCACCCACATGCTGTCAAGATTTATCTCAGATGTGCTCTCGCTTCTCTATAATTCAACATATTATCACAATTATCCCGAGAGCAAGTGGGGAAAAGGGAACTCCAGACGGTCCACGTACCACCCGTGGACCTCCAGTCTGCTTTGGTTTGTACAGAAGAGACAGACCTTCATCGAGGGCCGTCAACGCAAATGACGAATGCGTCTCCGCGGCACCTCCGTGCATCCAATATTCAACGCCGTGGGAGGACGGCGGGGGAAAGACGGAAGAGCAGACGTCCCGGGAAAACCCGACGAAGACGTCGGGTCGGATCACTCTCAAGTACCGGGGAGAAGAAACTCTCGCTTTAACCTGACGTAGTCTCGTCCGAGTGATTGTGACAGATTATTCATCTCGTCTGGCTCAGGTGTCTGCGAGGGAACGAAGTCGAGTCAAACAATGTCGATTCAAAATCGGGTGGATTTTTTTTTCGGGTGTTTCATTGACATTTTTCATGTTATTCCAGTTTACTTTAATGATGGTGCTTCGGATGAATCATGTTCTGATCACTCATGTGAGATTTGAACGATAGAACTTGTAACATTTGAGCCTTAATCTCAAGAGAAACGGCAAAAGAGATCTTTATCGTCAAGAACTGGATTCTTAATGTGAATGAACTTTATTTAATATATTTTTTCTTTATATTATGAGTTATCAGTATATAAACATCATATATTCTATTTTTATCTCCATAAAAAAGATCAATTTTCAGAATACAGTTATTTCCCATGTTTTAATTGTATTTAAGTATTACACAAAAGTCAATTATAGTGTTATTTATTGTGAAAACAATTCTAGTTATTTCAGGTTCATAGACGTTCATGACTTTACTGTGATATTGTAAAGAGACCAGACACTTTTTTATATTGGTAGTGGAACATTTTTGACTTTTGACTTTACAGAAATTATAAATGTTGTGCATTGTCTTTTTCAGTTAGAATATATTGTATGGACTTAAATGTCATATTAGAATTGGTATTAGTAAAGTACTAGGTTAAACCTGTGATGCCAAAACTCAAAGATCTTTTCCTGGTTATATTTTGTGGACTGACATATCTTTTAAATGTAGTTGTCTTAACATTGATTTTAATTGTGAGTCAAGAACTAAATCCAAAACATCCACTAAAGGCAGCTGAGGTTAAAAAAATTGAACAATTTATCTGAAAAACTGCAAAAAACGAATGCAGATGAAAATGAATTTGCCAAAATGTTCCTTGAAGAAATTAAATGTGTATATATATCTATATACTAGGAGTGTTAGAAGAAATATCAATAATTAACACCACTGTAGCGATTAAAAAGAAAAAAAGAATATTATGCAAATATTCACAGTGGCATTTCAAGATTACCATTAACTCTTATTTAATTGTATTTATATTTGAAATTTCCTGAAAAATCCTGCAATCAAGATCCTTCATAGTAGTCGTCGCCGTCTTCTTCGTTGTGTGTTGACAATGCTATGACAAATTGTCACCACAATTAAATTCTATTCTATTGTGTTATCTCAGGGTCAAGGTGACCCAAAGGCCCGAAAACAAATGTACAGCCTGACCCAGATTCAACACAAGGGATACCACCAAAACATTTGTTTTCGGGCCTTTTGGGTCACCTTGACCCGGAGACAACACAAGGGATACCACCAAAACATTTGTTTTCGTGCCTTTTGGGTCACCTTGACCCGGAGACAACACAAGGGATAGCCCAAACACATTTTATTTCAGGCCTCTGGGTCACCCTGACCCGGAGACAACACAAGGGATAGCCCAAACACATTTGATTTCAGGCCTCTGGGTCACCCTGACCCGGAGACAACACAAGGGATACCACCAAAACATTTGTTTTCGAGCCTTTTGGGTCACCCTGACCCGGAGACAACACAAGGGATACCACCAAAACATTTGTTTTCGGGCCTTTTGGGTCACCTTGACCCGGAGACAACACAAGGGATAGCCCAAACACATTTGATTTCAGGCCTTTGGGTCACCCTGACCCTGAGATAACACAAGGGCTAAAAAGAAAATGTATGATTGTTCCTCACAATATATAGTATCAGTTTACCCGGTATCGTGATATGCATGATATCATTTAAAAATGAATTTACATCTTCTTTCTTCGGTGTAAAGAGGCACGTCTTGCAATCAGACTTGGATGGTTTTCTCCCACCTGCGCACCGCCTATGTAAGCATATTGGTGCGCCGAGAGCCCGGAGCCTTGTCAAGATATGACAGAGGATCACACCTTTCTTTCTCGGGGTGAGTGCTTTAATTACAGCGAGGCTTCTCGCCCGGAGACCATTTGTACAAACGTCAGTCCAAAGTTCAGCCCCCCCCGGAAACCAGGATGTGTGCGAAAAGCGCAAAAAAAAAAAAGAATAAACAAATAAAAAGCCCTTATATACGCACACATTGTTAGACACATTGTTATACAGAGGCTTTTCATGCGAGGTCACCCTCCACCCTTCATTTTTCCCTCCTCCGCGTGACATGTGCGCCGTCATTACTCATGCTCGCTATCACATTTCTGGCATCGCCACTTTGATATCTAATATTTTAATTGCGGCGGGGTCATACATCTCGCTGTCCTCTCCCGACAATAAATGGGGCTTCGTGGAGACAATAAGCCCGTCGTCTGGGATGTTCCCGGTGGAGGGGGAACTTCACCAGTCAGGTACGCTTTGTTGCGAGTCACATAGATTACGGTAATTGACCCATCGTCACTTTTTCTAGCTTTTTTTTTTTTTGTCTTATTTGAATTTTCAGTTGTTTTTCTTTTTTTTTTGTTCATGGCCAGAGCTGCAGGTGGCAGCAAAGTGTTGGACACCAGAGGAGGAGTTGGAGTGATACACCCTGAAGTACACACTTTGACCTTTTTATGGATCCTCGAAGTCACTTTGGAAGTCGCTCTGTAATAATTAGCAAAGTTCTTATTATTTGCCTGGATGGTTTGTGCTCCGTGCGCTCGCATTTATCCAGTGACTCGGACGGGGAGACGTTGCTTTTCGGCAGGTTTTAGATGTTTCTTCGCTGTTTATGATTTTTTAAAAAAAGGTGACACCAGGTTGAGTAATTTTGGCTGCAGGGTCGACTGTGTTTCTCACTCATTTACCAGACACTTGCATCTGATTGTTTGGATGATTCTTTAACTCACTGTTGGCTTCATTTTGATGTTGTGAACTTTTTTTTTGCTTCTTTTAATCCACAGATTTCGGAGCAAAATCAAGAACATTTTTTTTTTCTTATTAAGCCAAAATAAGAAACGAGGACTATTTTTTACAAAAGAAATGTTGTACTGAACAACTAGATCTTGTACATTTATTCCCCCAATTAGATCAATAAAAACACATTTTAATATAAATTATAAAAGATGATTAAACTAAAGAGTTATTTTATAATTATAGTTATGACAAAAATATTTTCGAATCTAGTTGATGGACATTTAAGGTAATTTTATGGGTAGAACATTTAATTTACTACAGTAATAAATACATTTTAATTTAATTTAATTCTTATTCTGTTTTATGCACTTTAATTTAAGAGCAACTTTTTAAATGATTCATACTGTCAAAAAATAATTCTGTGATGTGTTTTAAATGATGGCAATAAAATTATTCTGATTATTGACATTTTAGTTCAGTTAAAATACAAATAAATAGTGAAGCAACAACAATTAAAATGAGGAAAAAAAAAAGGTTAACAAGAATGTATATTGTTATTGACTTTAAATATCTTAATAAAAATTATACAGAAACAAAACATTTGAAAAATGTAACTTGGTGAATAAGTCATAAAGTGTCAAACTTAAGGCGAAGTGAATTATAGTGAATTTGGTATCCATGACGACAAGTGTTTTTGTCCCATCATGAAACTAAGATCAAAATTTCGATAATAAATGAATGAATAAGAGGACAAAATGGTATTTGTCATCACACATTATGATATTTTTTTCTGCTCTATGTTTTATAAAATAAAATATGTTTCCATGTATATGGTTAAAATCCAAATACTTGTTAATTATTGGAGACTTAATGCTTAAGATTTTCTTTGCAAAATTAAATTTCGAATATTATCAAGCAACAAATCGGTAACAAATCAGGTTTTAAAATGTGTTTTACATGTATATTATTAAAAACCAAACACCTGTCAATCAACGGGGGGAGATTTGAAAATATAATACATTTGGTTCAATAAAAGAAATGTATTTAATATTGATGGGAGAAAAAAAAAGGTTCTTGTTTTTGTCTTCCTTACATTTAAAAACAAGTCTAAAAACACTGTCCACTGCTATAATTGCCTCCGTGCATTGAGCTCTTAATATTCAGTTATTCATCTCCTCACCGATGCAAATGTCCACGGTACTGTTGCCGCACATCTCTCGGGCGTAGCGTCTCCGGTGCCACATTATGTCGACTGTGGTGAATAAAAACGTCTCAAGGCTGCACTTGTCGTGCGTCTAGAAAATAATGCCATTCTTTCCTGACCTCACATCTGCACGACTGTTAACCTTTCGCTCGCGCCGGCTTTTAGGCGAGTGTAGCTCGGCCGCCCACACCTTCTCAACCTCGCCGGTGTTCGAGGGGGTGCAGGACGGAGTGAGGCGACCACCAGTGTGTGTGTGTGTGTGTGTGTGAGTGTGGGTGTTTGTATCAAGAGTTATTTGAGCCCGAGCGTCTGGGAACGAGCCCTGAGTGTTAAACACCGAGGAGTCGACTCCGTCAGCTCGGAGGAAACCGTCGGTCCAGAGGTCAGCGGAGCACGAACGCACTCGTGCATCTCTGGTTAGAAAGTTAAACGGACACACACCATGAAACAAACAACAACACTTCAATGTCTCGGGTTATTGGGCGACAATGTTTTCGCTTCGTATTCATTTGACTTTGAGGGGAAGATATTTACTTGAAAGGGTATCAACTGTTGATAAAGATTGAGTGGATCATAAACTACAGACTCACTCTTAGACCTTCTTTTTTAATATATTTATATTGATTTATATAATATAAATGTATGACAATAAAATTGTATTAACATGAAAGAACATTTCTTATTTATATCAGTGTTGAAGTTGGGTTTGAGTAAAACATTATTAACTATTTGAATATGTTTTATATTATTAAAAATATGTTTTAATGTTTCTAAATGTATATGATTTTAAATTAAAACTATGAAAAATGTGGAAATAATTTACATAATTGACACAAGATGCGAACTATAACAAGATGGAAATGTATCATTATTTGAAATATAAATAAACAAATGTGCTAAATAGCAATTATACAGTATTATTGATGTTAACAATATTTGTTTGTATTTTTCCGAGTTAGTCTTGCATATCTCATGGTACAAAAGTGTTTTATTTTCCGATCATTCACATAAAAGATGGAAAGACAAACGAGGATCAAATAACGACACAAAACAAAATTGAGAGAGGAGTTTCCAGAGTTGCCTCTTAGCATTAACTTGGCTGAATTAAAAAAGAAAAAGAAATAAATAAAAACGCTTTAAAAATAAATGGTTCTCAGGTGAAACAAAAAGTTCTATCTAAGATAAGTATATATAAATGCTTTGTAATGAACAAAATATGTATCTTAAGTAAGTTCCTGCTAATCAATTCCAGACTTGTATTGATGTAAAATTTAAAAACAGAAAAAAGAAAAAAGGAAAAACTTCAAAGTCAAAAAAGTCAAAGAAAATGACTAACTAAACTAAACTCTCTAAAATTATAAGGTTGAAAAGTATCTTAAATATCTGGTACTGCATAAGTGTGCGTATTGATACAAATGATCTCCTGGTTGATGATCACACAGTCTGGTTCCGGTCTAGGTTTCTGCCCGGTTTATCCTTTTCGCTGTGATTCACTTATTGTGGATTCACTTTAACCTGTTATTCTTTTCTCCAATACAGTCATAATTAAAGGTGTCTTGCTTAAGGTTCAAGTATCTGACCGGTGCAGTACCCATTTCCACCAGTAGTCGAAGGCAAATGTGTGTTGTTCTGCCTAAAGGAATTTCTTCACTGACACATGCCTCCTGTAAATCCCTCCATTTTGCAATGTTTGTCCCTAACAAGTGAAAGGTATTATTGGTCGTCTTGTTTGTCTACTTTGAGTATCAATCAATCAAATTAACTTTTAGTTTCAAAGTCTGGTGACATTTCTATCAAGTTTAATCTCTAGTAGCAGTAGCGTCAAGATATTTCAGGGCTCTTGGTTTTCCAAATAACTGATCTCAAACACCAACATTTTGACCATGATAAAATCTCTGATCCTGACTCGAGACCAACGGTAACGTCGGAAAATGTGAAAATTAATCTGATTTTGAGGGTTTTTTGGGGGGGGATTTGATTGAATTTGAAATGTTGTTTTAAAGAAGCCACAAACTCACCCAGAGTTCCCAGAAGTGTCGAGGTAGAAAAGCCGGTTTGTTCCACACCGATAACGTCGGCAGGAACTCATTAACCACTTCCCGATTTGCATCGTGTGAACTAGTCAATAAGTATCGCACATAAAAGGTACAAATGTAACAACCACAAATTTCAGCTGTAAAACTGTATCAGTGCTCCAGGCCAAAAAGTTAAAACCACACACACACACACACACTCTGGCATTTTCTCTTCATAAGCACAAGTTGACTCGTCAGCTTCAGATGGCTTCATCCGCCATCCATTACTTTTATGTCCTGCCTTTCACCTAAATGGCCCCTGAATATTCACCACGGGACCTGCTCATGCATCGTGGGGGGGGGGGGGGGGGTGGTGGACGACAAACACACACACACACACACACATACCCAAGCCCTGTCAAAGGTTGGCTGAGTTAGATTTACAGCCCGGGACCATCACCTGTGACTTCGCGCCTCCGAAATTAGTCACAAATGGCGTATTAGGGAAGCTAATCAGGCACGCCTGAGCACTTGGCTTTCTTTATGCGCTCATAAAGGCGAGAGGAGATGGGTGCCCTCAGGCCTTGAGGGGTGAATGATCGTCCTGACCTCTGGTGAACCAAACGTCGCACCGAAAGCCGCAGGAAGGATGAGGTTCCTCGGACGGGGCCCCGCCCCAACCATCCCGCCCTTGATGCATGTCGGAAAAATAAACACACATACGTGAACAACGCGGTACGACCTCTGAAAAAAAATGGTTTAAGGTAAACTATAGGTAAGTCGTTAACTTCTTATTAATTCAATCCAAAGTCCAACCACTTACAGTGACCCTCAACTGTCAGGTGGAGATTCTCTTGGATGAAAAAATATAAGAGATCTCAAAGTTCATATCGTAACCTCAAGCGAAGGTGTAGCTTAACACCTAGCACAATGGATGCATTAATTCAGCTCAGCGCAGCACAAGCAAGGGACTGACCAGAGCATTGATTCGGAATTTTGCCTTTTGATTCAAGTTAAAGAACCAAAAACTCAACTAACTGGAACAAAGACCTGGTAGTAAAAGTATTGTTTGAGATCTAGATAAACGCTAACTAGCATGTTGCTTCTTTTGCGCTATTAGCTTAGCTTGTGTTTCCTGACAATAGTTGACTTTTTTCCATATTTAGTGAGTAGATTTCGAATCCTGTCTGATGCTGGGATAGCAATGGTTGTACGCTAACATTGTAGATGGAAGCAAGTGAATCTTCTTGGCTACGTTAACCCTTTCATGCACGTTAAAGAAAAGATGGATTTTCTCGGAAAACCTAATGCCTCTACGCCCATCGTCAATTGGTCGCTAGCGTAGCATATCGTACCCATCGGACAGCTATGGCGTTTGCGAAGAAAACCATCTTAAAATGACTTCAAATTAAGAAACAAGATGACGGACAATGGGGGTGAGGATTACAAAATACTTTACCAATGCGTCTATTTTAGGAAACTCTTGGCAGTAAAATATATTTTTTAAACAGGGGACGTAAGGAAACATTGAATATTGATGAAATACAATTTTGATGATTAGGAATTTGTGAGTATTTTGTTTTTGTTTAAATAAAATGTTCATGTGTTATGCCTAAAGATTAACAGAGTAGGTTAAAATAAGACAATCCTATCTCCTTCTACTGGAATTAATCTTCACATTAGCATCTTAAGTTTTTAATTTAATGCGCCCACTTGTCACCCCGAGCACATGACTCCGGAGCCTCCCGACGAGTGGGTGAACTGTCGGACACGGAAAAAACTCTGGCGGCGCTGAGAAACCTCACACCCTCATGAAATAGTAAAGCTATCTCTTGTTCCCTGTCTCAAAGTCTGTCAAATGAACAGGGAGAGGTCACCAGGTTTTGAAAAATGCATACATAAAAAAAGTTGCAGGAATCAGCGAAGAGGAGACGTATGGTCAGATCCAATATGGTGATTTTTGGTATCTACTTGAATCTTGATAGACCTGGGGTCCCCCCCCCCCCACCTCGCTAAATCACAGTTTAAATAGCTTTTATTAAAAAATGACTCCTGATTTCTTTTGCTTCCCCTCGCGGCTCCGGTTTTGTCGAGGATATGAATTTGAAATTTCAATCATGGCGTTGTTAAATATTGATGCGTCTTCTTAGTCGGTAATGAGGTCCCTGCTAGGACTGGAGGAATCGGATCGTCCCCCCGACCCCCTTCGAGGGATCCAGCCAGGTCAAGAGGTCACTGTATTCAACCATAATCTTCACTCCTTTAATGTCCCACCACTGATCTTCTCTTTGACATCGGTTCCGATGAATCAGGATTAAGAACATAAAAAAAAGGAAAGTTTTGTAATTATGTAGAGCAGCTTTCGGACGCTGTTGAAGACGTGTCGGTGTTTAATGAGGGCAGTGGTCTGTGATTTGATATGATATGGTTGAGATCCATGGGTCCCGGTGGACCCCCGTGTGCGAGGACGGAGCGCCGCTCAAAGGGCCTCCGGGCTGCCGTACAGAACGACGGTTCAATATGTTTCTCCATGAACCCGAGATGAGACTTCTTTCTCGATTTGTCCATCGAAGTCGATGTGGTTTCAAACAACGTAATGAGATTCGTTGTCTTGTTTTTAGATGGACGTCAGTGACGAGCGAGACGTACGGTTGAACATATCAGAAAATACACCGACTTTTTACTGGACCGCTAGAGCTGGAAACTGAATTTTTGTTCTTACACATTTTTATTATTTTTTAAACATATAGACGGACAAGCATTCAAAAATAAGTAAAAATAACAAAGAAAAAAACACCATAAACATGGAAAATGTAACCTCTCTTTTCACGTTCATGTCATAAAAGATCAAATGTAATGTAATTAAAAATATTTGTATTGATATACTCTATACAGTTAATCCAAGAACACATATTTGTTTATAAATATACAGTATATATATTTATAAAAACACACACGCACATACACGGTTGGACGTATCAGAATATACTTCCAGGGTTTTTAATGGACCGCTAGAGCTGGAAACTGAATTTTTGTTTTTACACAAATTTTTATTATTTTTCAAACATTAGAAGGACAAACATTCAAAAATAAGTAAAAAAAACTAAGAAAAAAACACCATAAACATGGAAAATTTACCGTCACTTTTCAGGTTCATGGCATAAAAGATAAAATGTAATGTAATTAAAAATATTTGTATTGATATACTCTATACAGTAAATACAATAACACATTTGTTTGTAAATGTATATATTTATAAAGTAAACGCACATACACATACATAGTCAAACAACATACATACAGTGAAGTGATGTAATGGAGTCATATGTGAAAAAGAAATCTATAAATAATGAAAAATAAATGGCGAACTATTAAAACAAATGACAATATTAAACCATATATATGACGGTTGAATACTGTTGAATGTAAAAGTCGTCTGGAAATGTAATGCATGCTTTTATTTTAGCCACAATTTTGTTTTTTTATATATTTCGAGAGGATTTTCTAATAATTTAAATTAAAAATATCTAACAATGACTTTACTTTACTGAGGTTTTTCATGTCAGTTGATGTTTCTAAATAAACTTTCTTGTTTCAGTTTTTTTTAACCTCCTTTAAATGTGTTTAAAAAGTGAATTGATAGCGTTAGAATAAGAAGGTAGGAAAGTAAACTGGAATTACGTCAGAAACAAACTTATTTGCGAACAAATCAAAGTCAAACTGTTTTTGAACCGACGTATGAGATCACGGGTGACAGAAGGGGTTCTTCTGAGATTCTTCTTGGGGTCTTGGTGCCATTCAAATCTTAATAAAACACTCCCGAATATTTGGAAGTTGCCTCCGAAAATGTTCATTTCATTCGGCAAAAAGTACCTGTTTTTTTGTGTCAGATACAGAGAGAACTGTCAATGACGATAATCCAATAAAAGACATTTTGGAAGGTATGTCTACTTCTGCACTTAGCCTCTTGGCAGTGCTTTGATCAAGACGGAATAAGCTTGTGACTTTTCAATTCCAGCCCATAATTTGTTCCGATACAACATCTCCCGGATGGAGCAAGTGATGGAATTTTTTCCTATCTGAGGTGGACGACGCGGCGAAGAACCTGACGATGTCCCATAATAGGTTATCAGCGACCATATCTTTTGCAAAATAGAAACTCAACACATGTACATCTGTGGCCTAGTGTCACAGCCTTAAATATACATCAGAAATGCATTAAATCTGCTGATTGTTATTCTTCTTCAACGGTGTGTCAAAGCCACAAATTTATTTCCGCCGCTCGGCGACTAGATTGCTTTGAGTTGCCGGTGATCTCTCGTGACACCGACGGCTTTGAGGAATGTTGAATTTTATTTCCTGTGTGCAAATATAGTCGGCGAGTCCGTGTGTTTGTTGCGGCTCTAGAAGATTGACTGAGGTCTGTCACTGCCTGTCATATTGTAAGTAATTTATCCAAGCAATACATGTTAAGATTAAAACACTGACCAGGCCAAGAGTTGTGGGGTTTTTTCACAGGAAATGATGTAGAAGCTGACGGTGCCACTGAGAATATCAAAGTTCAGTCTGTAGACCTGCTGCTCACCTATCAGAAAACTACTGTACTCATGATTTTACTGCAACTCAAAATCCCGTCGATGAGAGGAGATTTTGTTCCCAAGATTTTCGCCTCCTCTAAAAGTTATTTTTTCCCCTAGATTCTTTAAAAAATATTTATTTTTCTATAATTTTTTATGATTTTTTTTATTGTTATTGATAAATTTATCATTATATTGTGTATTATTGTACACAATATACTTTATTTTATTTTTTTATATCATTTTTATTTATATTCTTGATTATTGTTTTGATATTATTATGTTTAATTATTATTTTTAATATGTATACATTGTGTCTTAATATGTCTTTGTATGTTTTATTCTTTTTTTTTTTTTAATTTTTCCAATGTGGGTATAACTAACTAAAGGTATATAACCAACTAAAGAATATTACCTTGTTTGAGATAGACAAATATTTTAATATACTAATATTTTATTAGATTTATGAGAAAGCTCTTTATGCCTGGATTATATTAACATATTAAAATTTAAAAATGTATTTTTGTGTTTTAGAAAAGTCACATTGTACATAAAGAAAACTAACATGTTTCTTAAAAAAACAACCATTTTTTTGTTTTTTTAAATCTTGGTCAATAAAACTATTTATTCCTCCTAATATTCATCTTAAAAAGAAATAGATTATTTTATTTATTAGTTTATTGTATTTTTACAGTACTTTATATGTAACGCACCTTTTCCCCTTTATTTCAAAATGATCAGAAAATAATTATAAAAATAGTATGAAAATGACTAAGATTTATGGTTTAGTTACTGCATGATCTGCTTTTAAAATGTTGTCTATATAATGTTGTGTAACTGTTAATGAATCCATTTCAAAAACAAGGACTCAAGACTTTTCCCACCACTTTCTCTAACACATTGACACAAAAGCCTTGGATCGATCCGACCGGATTCCTCGGGGGTTCCGATGGGAAGACGTCTTATTGTCTGTTGTTTCAAAAAACAAAGTAATCACCGAACAAACGTCCTTGTATCTTGAATCATTACCGGCGTGCGAAAAAAAACCGGCGTAATTTAATGAACTGGCGTGACAGGAACACCATTCGGATCGGGCTATTGACCTCTCCTCCGCCGCCGCCACAGCACTCTCACATGTAACCGTCTATAAATCCCACCCGCCGTTGACACCTCGCCCTATTTTATCGCAGGGGGGTCCACTTGACATGCACCCCCCCCTTTTTTGGATTGATGTCCCTTTTACCCATTTGTCTGTTTTACACCCGCCAGTGTCTTTGTGCTCCGCTAGATCGCACCTTTTTTTTTTTTCTCCCGCCGTGATTGGCTATTGACAACAAATCAAAGAGGGTAATATATGGTGATGTTTGTCCCAACAAGACAAGATAGTCGTGCGCTCGGACCCCCGGTTCTGGTTTACATGTGTTCGCAGTGAATGTCGGGCCGGAGTGCGTATCGATCCCCCAGCGGACAAAAGACTCATTCTTCTTTTTAGTGGCCGATACCTTAGTTTAGTTAAGAGCGTGACGACGATGAGGAGGAGGGGGGGGTCCGAGGGCGAGCGACTTCAGGGTCACCGTCGGCGGGCGCCCGGCAGTGGAAAGGACCTTGTCTCTCTCCGTAGAGGTGGTCTCTTCCACCCCTTTTTTGGAGAACCTCTCTGCTTTTAATGGCACCTGAAAAAAGTTTGTTTTTCGGGCCCCTTCAGGCCTACTTAATAAATGAACATAAGAGTCGGACCCTCTGTCTCTCCCTCGCTCTCGCCGAAGCCTCTTTGAAATGGGTTTTCTATTGATTTTTGTAACTACCCTGTTAGATGACGTTGTGCCTTAGCGTGTCATTTCTAGATGGCCCTGCCCCGAGCAGGTCATTGAGGTGCTAACTGTCATTTGGAGGGACAGAAAAGCAATCATAGCTTTTTCATTACTTACTGTTTTCCCTCCTCCCTCGCCCCCCCCACCCCACCCCACCACACACACACCCCCGTTTTCACTCTCTTTCTTTTACCCCCAGTCGTGGGATCGCGCCCCCCCCCCTGACATATTATGGCTCCTGTGATTTAACTGCGCTCTTAAATTAAGTGCTCGGGAATATCAAGCTGTAGCTTTGGAAAAATAAACTCCGTGTCAAGGGATCAAATACCCTGGAGGTCAAAGTCATGAACTTGCACCGGCGCTGTCATCAATTTCAAACTTGTATCAAGGCTCGTTCTCTGGACGCTGTACACGAGAGCGCAGGGATTGGAAGCGCGAGAGAAAACATGAACCAGATCTTTCGGCTTCTTGAGGAACACTTTCAAGATTTGACCGACAATTAAAATGTACAACTTTGAGGCCGGTTTGATGGAGAGAGCGAAGGTGGAAGTGAGTGGTTTGTTCTTCAGGTGGAGACACAAGTATATTTTGCAGCTAATATTTTGAAGTTCAAAAGTAACTTTTTTGAGGATATTTATTCTTAACCCATGTTTTCTAGGGGTCAAGGTGACCCATAAGAAATATGTTTATGGTATCCTTCGTGTTGTCTCTGGGTCAATGTGAACCATAAGAGTGTGTTTAAGTGTCCCTTGTTTTGTCTCTGGGTCAAGGTGACCCATAAGAAATATGTTTAAGGTATCCCTCGTGTTGTCTCTGGGTCAATGTGAACCATAAGAGTGTGTTTAAGTGTCCCTTGTTTTGTCTCTGGGTCAAGGTGACCCATAAGAAATATGTTTAAGGTATCCCTCGTGTTGTCTCTGGGTCAATGTGAACCATAAGAGTGTGTTTAAGTGTCCCTTGTTTTGTCTCTGAGTCAAGGTGACCCATAAAAAATATGTTTGAGGTATCCCTTGTGTTGTCTCTGGGTCAATGTGAACCATAAGAGTGTGTTTAAGTGTCCCTTGTTTTGTCTCTGAGTCAAGGTGACCCATAAAAAATATGTTTGAGGTATCCCTCGTGTTGTCTCTGGGTCAAGGTGACCCATTAGAAATATGTTTGAGGTATCACTTGTGTTGTCTCTGGGTCAAGGTGACCCATGAGAAATGTGTTTGAGGTATCCCTTGTGTTGTCTCTGGGTCAAGGTGACCCATTAGAAATATGTTTAAGGTATCCCTTGTGTTGTCTCTGGGTCAAGGTGACCCATGAGAAATGTGTTTGAGGTATCGCTTGTTTTGTCTCTGGGTCAAGGTGACCCATGAGAAATGTGTTTGAGGTATCCCTTGGTTTTGTCTCTCGGTCAAGGTGACCCGGTGACACATAAGAAATATGTTTGAGGTATCCCTTGTTTTGTCTCTGGGTCAAGGTGACCCATAAGAAATGTGTTTGAGGTATCCCTTGTTTTGTCTCTGGGTCAAGGTGACCCATAAGACATATGTTTGAGGTATCCCTTGTGTTGTCTCTGGGTCAAGGTGAACGACCTCCCTGGATTCGAGAAATGGTTTGCCAAGAGACAACACAAGGGATACCAAAAACACATTTGGGTCATGATCACCTTGACCCAGAGATAACACAAGGGTTGGATTAACATGAGCAATTTTTACAATTCAAAGCTAATTTTGCACTTAACGAAACAAACGGTTAAGTTTAGGAAAAAATCATTTTTTTTAACTGTCCTAGACATCAAGTGACATTTATAACCTCTGCCAAGGAGGTAATGCGTCTGTTGGCGAAAAAACTAAATAGAAAAAAAACATTTTCAGTTTATTTTAGTAATTTTTAATCCAACAAAAAATCTCTATTTTTATATTTCTGAATTTCCCATCAGTCTCTGTGTCCATGTCTAAAGAGTTTCATGACGTTACCTGCTAACCTATTAAGTTTGTATATTCCAGAGTTTTAAATGGTATATGAACCTCTTTTATACCTTTCTTGTTTTGGGAGATTTTCTTTTTCAATCATTTTCTTTGTATCCAGTAAAGTACTGGGTATTTAAACTAGTTTCCTATCTAAAAGGGTATTCTTTAAACAAAAACAAAAACAATGTTTAATGGACAAAGATATTAATGAAAACCGGTTCAGAAAAATGACCTTTAAATTAGTTTTAAATGAGTGTTTCCCGGTGAAATTACTTCGACATTGGGCGAAAGTTTTCATGTCCTTGGAGTGAAAAACAACAAAATAAAAAAGTTTAGGATTCATATAATTCCTTGGTATAATCGGTGCTTTGTTACTCTTGACATTTGTAAGTGCCAAATACATTTATTCACAACATTGAATCAAACTTTCGTAGTTTTTCTTAAATACTCCAGACACACCGAACTTGTAAAAGTCATTGCCTCTAGTTCAAAATGTCTTCACACTGAGCAGTGTGCAAAAATGTAGTGCACACTCAATTGGTGCACTCAAACGGCCAGAAAATTGAGTGTAGATTGGTTGCAATCGGCGTTAAATAGTAGTAGAAGAAGAAGCTGTCGGGTCATTTCCTGTTAGTGTGTAGCAGCAGAGTTTGATTTGGGACAGTACTTCCCTGTCCAAATTTGAGCACTGCACAAGTAAGTACACTGTTTTACAGTGTACTGAAATTGCAACTGCATTATTTGAGACACAGCAAAGAGCTTCTGCATCCTCTGGTCGAACAAGGAGATCAAACATCTAATGTAGGAGTTTGTTTGAGGAACTGCCGCAGAGAATGGATGGCTGGAGGCTCGCGGCCTCGTACGACTCGACTCTATTTAGACGGAACTTAATCACCTGGACTTCGGCGATTCCTAAATGAAAAAAGTCTGTGATGTCATGGCTTGTTTGGTTTACAGTAAGAGCTCGGGACCCCGAGCCCAGGAATGGTCATAAAACGGCCGGCGTCCATTTACCAGAAATGTTTAAACATGGAAAAAAAACATCCATGTTATTTATATCACGTGAAAATGTATCGCTAACACATGTTACTCAAGAACAAAACCCCATGTTTATGGTTTAAGCCGAGAAGCAAGAGAAGTGCACTTCGTCACCCGGGGTCACCTTCATTCAATGAGCTAATAATCACCCCTGTAAGAACAACAGCGATGAAGGATGTGGAAGAGGGAGATTCCATCCATCTCTCTCTCTCTCTCTCTCTCTCTCTCTCCATCCTCCTTTCCATCACAATATTGTTCTGGTTAGTCAGGAAAAAGAAGGCGACGCCAGATTCATAATGTCATCAAGGGTTAGCTATAAGGTTAGCCTTTACATCCCGTGCTCAATGTGACCCCATTATTCCTCCATCAAACCAGACGTCCCGGGGACCCCCGGGTCCGCGAGTCGCTGCCCCCGCCCCCCCTCTCTGAAAGCCGTCCAGAAGCCGGCCCACCTCGCCACGGGACGCACATATTTAAGAAGAGACGCTCACCGGCTCCATAAGTTGGTATCATTTGCATCCTCGGAATGTTTTTCTTTTTTTCCAGACTTGGAGGGGTTTCATCGAAGGTGTTGCGAGGGCTGTTATCAGCAAGACCATTCCATGGATGGCTGCCCTAATTGAGAATAATGAGGGTCACATTGAACATATGGTCGCTGTTGTGTCCCCTTTCCACCCCCTCCATCCACCCCTCTTTTGTCTCTTCTTTTTCTCACTTCCACTTTGTGTCTACCTCCCGCTCACAAAAGGTTCCGTCAAACTTTTGCAAAGATATCTGTGGCATGTGCAAAAAAAGAGAGGACGCCGTCAAAGTTTTTTATTTTTTTTATTTTGCCCCTCCTTGACGAACGGTCAGCGAGAAGGGCAGCGAGACGCCAAAATGGGTGGGATGCAGAAAGCTAACCCCGCAGAGACGAGCTCCGGCGAAAATATACCGGCCTAAGCATTGTTCTTCTAGAGGACTCTTTTGTTCCACGAGCGCTAATGTGGACTTTTTGTTCTTCGTCACCAAGGTCATGTCTGTCGTTCAAACCATGAAAAGCAGCAGCGTAGTCAAGGTGTAGCGCTAATGATAACCGCTCTTTTTTTAAAATATAATTTAAGGTCAGAGAACCTCCTTTTTTTTAGGGAACATAAATGAACATCTCATTGTTGTACAAGGTTATTCATTTCTCAACTATGAACCAGGGCGACTTCCCACTCGTCTGCACCCAAATAAATTCCGAGCTGCTTTAAGGAACATGTCATGTTTAAGTTTATTAAAACTCTTGATCCACAAGGTGGCGTCGGCATTATGGACTCGTGGGCGACCCTGAGTTTATGGTCGTTTTGGTGTATGTTTCCCGTGTGTTACCAGTGACCTGTCCAGCAAGTCGTGACTCGGTTTTAGGACGTGGTAAAAACTTTTTTAACACATCATTTACATTGATTTTAATATTAAAGATTGTAAACTTGTATTTTAAAATCAATAATAGCAGTATGCTATCAACAATGAGCTCAATGGGATACACCGTTGGAACTGTATCTAAGAGCAACAACTTTAAAAATGAGAAATTAAATTCAAAATTCCTGATTTAAAAACAACTGACAACAACATCTTCTCCTTGGCAGATGTAATAAAATCTAGATTTTTAGATTAATATTTGTGTTGCTGAATCTAATCTAACAATCGATATAATTCTGTAGCTTCTTAGCTTAGCATGCTAATCATAGCAACTTGTTTTATTTATTCATGTTTTACCGCTTTATCCCTTGTGGGTCGGGGTCACAGGGAGACTGGAGCCCATCCCAGTTTCCCAGGGCGAGAGGCAGAGGACACCCTGGACAGGACACCAGTCTGTCGCAGGACACACAAAGACAGACAACCATTCACACACACACTCCTACCTATGGACAACTTTCCCTAAAGTTCTCAATGTTTTTGGACTGTGGGAGGAAACCGGAGTGCCCGGAGTAAACCCACACCTCTTTGTTTGCGATCCTCATAAAACTAACATGGGGCTTACGGATGTTTGACAAAACCTATGACCGGATGTGGAGGCATAGCCTCAAATCAGACAAACACAAATCATTTTTTTCTTTAATATGGTAAAACAAAGTTTAATTTGTGACAAAGGTTTTAGTGTCGAAGCCAGAAGGAATTTCAAGTTGTGATTTCCACATAGTTCCTTATTTAGTTAAAAAAAAGAGTCACATGTTTCAATGGAATTGAGCTTTTTAAACGACATTTTATTAAATAAAAATGGGAAAATCAATATATTTTAGTATGTAATAGAGTTCCAAATGAAAATAATCTGTTTTACTACTATTGTGCTTTTTTCAACCTTTATATACAATATGTTAAATGTATATTATCTAGTTATAAATAAAAAATATACGATATGTGTTTTGTTTTTAATCATTTAAATATCTTTCAGTTTTTCGGGTCCAAAACCGGAATATCCTGACGACACGAGGATCATTTGAGCCGCTGCTAAACCACAGCGGACACATTTTTATTTGCAATGTTTACGAGAAGGAGCAGCAGGAAGGTTGTGATTCATTGGTGGATTAAACGTGAATGTCAGTCGGAGTCAGGAACTAAGTTTACTGTTCTCCGAGCCGTTACGTGATACGGTTGGATTTCAGAATAAATCTCGGTCGCCTGCCGCTATCATGTCATGTCTTTCGTCATTCAATACGTCTGCGGAGGAGATATTTAATGTACAGTTAGAATCTTCCATTGCACCGGGAAATCCGTGTCCCGGGCCTCAGAGCACTTTATCACGGCGGTGTCTCGGCGAAATAGAAAAATCCCGGAGCTGTTCCTGGTAGTAGCACAGCTGGAGACGCAATGAATTTATCTACAGAGGCATCTCTCTGGCGGTTAAAAATTGCCTCTTCCTTCATCGCTCAGGGATGATCTCTTCAAGCGCTTCATTATATCAACAGGAACTTTTTTTTTTTTCCCAAAAAGTTCTCGCACGGATCTAGAGAAGGAGAAGAGCGACGACGGCGGAAACGGCTCCCAACCTCAAGTCGCTGTGACCCTATTAAATTAGTGGATGTGGGGCGACCCCCGTCGTGTGGATGGGACCCCCACCAGTTGCAATTTCATCTTCAGGAAGTGTTGACTTGAAACGCCTGTCTCTGTTTACATAGGAAAAATGCGCCTGATTGGATCGAGACGATCTAGTAAAAAAAAAAAAAAAAGGCTCTTTATGAGCCTAAAAACTGTGAATTGATTCGCCGGCATCTCGGGTTCTTGCGTTCTATCCTGAGGAGGATGAATTTATGACGGCGCTCCTGGGTTTTTGCTTGGCGACGGACCCTCGGATGCGGGACTCTCGGGCGAGCTCGGGTTTCATGTCGAGACAGGTGTAGTCTCCAGACCGATGATGTGTGTAACATGTGTGCTTCGATGCAGACATCTGCCTTAATGCACTGACACATTAGAATGTTTAAGTATACACTCCCCAAACTTCAGACTTACACGGAGAGTTCAACATATGCTGCTGATGACCCGAGTGAGTTATGTCGGGAGTCGCGGGAGTTGATATATATATATATATATATATCGGCGGATCGCAGCATCTGCTACCTATGTATTACAAACCCTTTTTTATTTTCTCTGACACGACACAAATGGTCCATATTCATTTCTAGAAGTGTAATTCGCTCGGACAGGAGTGGCCATCAAATCTACTGGGAAAGTCATGAGGGGAGTTTGAACACATTTGTCAAAGGAATAAGTGAAATCTAAAATTGAAGATGAAACAGAAGAGGTTCTCGGTTGAAAACGAAACTGGCATTTGGTTTTTTTTTAATGGTGTTCTTGTTACGGAACCATTTTTTTTCCCAAGACTACAATTTCCGCCATCTTTGTTTCCGATCCATCTCTGTTGTCCTTTGGAAAAAAACTATATTTATGCTATTTATATACACAGTTTGTGATCAAACAAAACTACGCAACATTTTGTTAACCGTGTTAAATGAGGCATCTGTAAGGATTGACCAAACGGCAAAATTTGTTTCCTAAAAAATCAGGATTAATATATACAAATCAACCTTTTTATGGAGATAAAACACTTTTTTCGTTCCTCTATTAATTATATTATAGTTTAGCAGTTTTCCTGAATTTGCAAGTTCACCCAAAAATTCAAATTTCACTCATTTTCTACTCGCTCTCATGTCGACTAAGGGTAGAGATTCTTTCCAGAGTAATCCATGGAGTTACAGGGAGAAATAATGTACATTTTTAAGCTCGTTTGTGGCGGAAGCTAAAGGCTAACACGCTCCACAGCCAAGTGTAGACAGTGGACATCGGAAGCACATGCAAGACTACAACAAGCTTAAAATATACCCTTGTTTTTCCCAAAGAATTGCTCTTGTTGGAGCGTCCTTATAAAAGGATATTACAAATGAGAAGTATTGAGTTATTTGAATGTGTTTTTTTAAAGTTTCGGACGAAGAAAATTGAGCCCTGGTGGCGACCGTCATATGGACATGCATTTCTGCCTGTTGTCAAAAAGACACAAATTACGAATCCCATGAGACTGTTTTTCGAAAATGTCTACGACTAAAAATTGGTTTGGTAACAGACGAATGATGTCTTGGATACATTATTTTTTAAACAGTTTAGATAAAAGTATCTCATTGAGAACCAAGTCATACGTTTTGAATTCATCCAGCTTGAGCTAATGCTTGTAATATCTCCAATTACCTTTCAATTTTAACAAACCAATTTATAATAACGTCAACATTGAATAGTCGAGAATATAATGTAAAGCATCATAAGATATATTTGCCCTTTCCCCCCACATACAACCGTTTCCGTGACGATATATACGGCGCAGTTCAACCCCCACTACATACGCATAAGTGTCATAAGATAAATGCCGTTACTTCATCTGTAAAAAATGGCTACTGTACATTACGGCTCTATTGAAAAAATTCTGTCTTCATTTGTTTGACCGGCGAAATATAAACGTCCACACGGGTCCCACGACCGCGACGGGAGCCCAGACGTTGACATTTCTCCACTCGGAGAACACAATGAAATCTGAATATTGCCTCGACTCGGGCGGACGCCCGTGGGGAAATAATCCAGGGTCTCTGAATAGTCCCTAATTGAATTGTCTTTTACTAAATAGAGTTTGCTCTAATGCATACTCTCATCGGAGGATATGACAGCCGGTGATGCTTCTCATATCTGCCTAAAAGAGCCCCCAGATCCGCGGCCCTATTAACTGTATTATCCAAACCAATATCCCTGCCTAAACCTATTACCTTGAACCCATTGTGTATTTTTGTCACTACATCTTTGCTCAAAATCCGAATCAGCCGGTGATGGATGCTTAACAAGACTACACTTTTATCACATATTCTGCTGACCTTCAACAAATTGCTTTGCAAGTTTTCCCCCCCAACCCCAAGATTAATGTGACAGAGCTGCTTTCTTTAGCCTCGGCAATAGGGGTTTTCAGAGGAGGGGCCTTGTAGGCTCAAGTTTTTTTTTTTTTTTTTTCTCCCGAGCTCGTAACCTTCCCGTGAACCCTCGCCATCACTCAGTTCCCGTGTGCGGTAGAA
Organism: Callionymus lyra; assembly: GCF_982586985.1. NCBI lineage: Eukaryota > Metazoa > Chordata > Actinopteri > Syngnathiformes > Callionymidae > Callionymus > Callionymus lyra. The sequence goes on from NC_141834.1 coordinate 16,601,751, forward strand.
TGTTCACTTCAGGGCTTATTGATGCAACTTGAAAAGCATCGAGATAGTTTGGGTCAATTAGCCGGAGAGAGAAAATACACAAATGTCCTTGGAGAAAAATGGAGGTTGCGCAGGCCGCCCTTGACAATGAACAGGTTAAATACCTGTGTTGTTGTTACTGGATAAGGCATGACGTGAGGAAAAGTTCATAGAAATAATAAATCTTCTCCCCCCCTCCCCTCCCGTATATATCCTCCTCTTATTCTCGCTGCTGAAGCACGAAACTCTTTCCAAAGGTGTAAATCAATCCGACCCAAAAATACCCCGACACGATTTAGCGAAACAAATGTTACTTATAAGCAAAGGAACCGCCACTGTGTCAGCGGAGAGGAGGCTTGTGTCAACGTCATCAATTTTCATCATTATGGCAACAATGTCCGCCTAATTGTGTGATGTTGGCCTGAAAGCTACATTTTCCTGAGTATATCTTCATATAAATGACAGCAGATGGAATATTTATCATGGTTCACCATCTTAAAAACATTCACAGAATGACACGTTTATGAGTAATTAAGATTAATACAAAGTCTTAAATATACTGTGGAGCAAATGATTCACTCAACTGCACACTTTTGTCTATAGAAATGATTCCAAAGAATATATTAACATTTGGAAATACCATTTAATACTTTTGATTAAACCAAATGCATCTGCTGAAGAATTTTTCCAAACCAGGTCCTGTTGAGTTGAGACATTTGATCACAGTTTCTATCCTTCATAATATCTGTTGAACTTCTTATGATCTGGTGTCCATTTGTGTAAACCTTACATTTTTGGGTTTAAGCACCAATAATACGTGTCTTGTCGGACCATCGGACCATGTCACGATCTGTGATGCGTTAGTTCGTTTGTTATTTAAAAGGAGTTTTATTTGGATAAATGACTGCGTTTTCTTCAAGGACACTAGCTTGTGAATCTTACCAGACAAAGCCTTGATAAATAAGCCTGTAAACAAGCGACATTGAGTCAAACGTAAAACTCTATATTGGACCTTTTTGTTGCAGAGGATACACTTTACTGTCATGCCATTTAATTGTAACAGTTTTATCTACCAAACCCCAAAAGTCCTAGAAAGTAATACCCATATTAATGCAGCCTGTGTTGCAAAAAACACCTTCAACATCGACATCTGGTTTCAAGCATTTATGGATTAACGACACTTGGTGACACAACATGTAAGTAAGTAAGTAATTTTGAAGTGTACGGTGCTTTTCTCTGACCAGGGTATCAAAGCACATAAACAAGTAACTAAGTACATACTTTAAAAGGTCAAGACAACATGGAGACAAACGCAGCAACCCCAGGAAAATGAAGAAAAAGGCGCAAAGAAAAAGGTCTTAAGATGTTTCTTGAAGGACTCAGTAGACTCAGTAGGAACAAGCTTTATTTCGCTAGTAAATCAACAAATACTGATCTTTGATCTGATTTTTTTAGATCAAAACTGGTTTCCGTATGACTTGAAAAATGTAATATTTAGCTTAATATGGCGTAAGAAATTGGACTCTGACCCTGTACCAATGCATATATAGTAGCTTAAAGCTGCCTTATTACAAACACATTCTTTCAAAGTTTATTTAGTTCATGTTCCTAAAAGACAAAAAGAGAATATTTCACCAAACGCTTTCGTCTTAAGACGTTAACTAGATTTGGTGCCGGACCTTTAGGCAACGCTCCAAATCTCAGGTGAATAAGAAAAGATGTTCTTGAGTTCCTCGACCTGATTTTGAGTGGAGATCACGGCAGGCGAAGAAGAGAGTGCGGCGAGGGTGGAACGAGTCAGGCTGTTGAGGAAGCGGAGAGACGAAGATAATGCGAAGTGAAGACGAATGGTTTTATCAGAGGGACATGTGGAGAAGTTTAGAAACAGAGTTGAAGAGGCCAGATGGTTTGGACAGAGTGTCGGCAGAAGAATGTTGAAAGAAAGAGATACTAGGATGAAGCGTGTTCATGCTCATAAAATACAGCCTTTAATACGTAGCCATTAGTCTAGTCCTTGCTATCGGCAGCCAAATCTTCTTGATTACAAAGCGTTCAAATCTTTCTCAGACACGGACACAAGGGTCTAAATTACTCCGTCAATGACTTCTTTAACACATGACACGAAGAGAAATCAAACGCCTTTATTCGAAAAAAAACTCTTGTCGAAAATTGCTTTCCACTCGTCGAGGGCTTGGGAGAGCTTTTTTTTTTTCCTTGACTTTATCAGCAAGGACTTGTCTTATCATGACTAATGCTGGAAATTCCTCCGATAGATAAGTAAAGGAGCTTAGGATTACCCTCTTGACTGAACATCGGAAAAATGGAAGCGAAGAGGTACCGAGCGTTGCGGCATCTGAAGGGTGGGGTTGGATGGGAAAAGACGGGGTTCAGCTGCCGCTTCTGTATATTTTCTCAGCGGTGAGGCAACCTCACCATTAGTGTCAGACACTCTGATTATCCGGCCAATGGAACGAGGATAAGTGGATTGATGAGGTGCTTCCATAGTCTCCGGCTCTGCTACAGTACGAGTGAAACCCTACGGTCCTGAAGCGGCTCTTTTTCCTCAAGGAAGGGCAGAAATAATGAGCTACTTAACCAGACCATTCACTGCATTGCTGTCATATTAGAGCCGGCCTTGTTTGTTTATCCTAGACAGATCTATATTTCACTTTTTTCTTAATTGAATTACTTTGATACAGGACTAAAAGCCCTCCGCCTAATAACATGCCAATTACAATGAGGACCCTACTTAGAATAAATATGAATATAATTCAGCAATTTATGGCTTTTAAATACCGGGACAGCCGGGGCTCCCTTGACACCCATTGATTAATAATTGGCGCTGCAGTCTTTAAGGGCAATTAAGGAAAGCAATTTTGGATCTTAAAACGCAATTTGTCAGGAGAAGCCGTTCCCTTTTTTTTTTTACCTCCGGAGCTCTAGATCAACAGCTAAATCAATGAGGTATCCTTCTGGCATATATGCGCTCGCCTCTCGGACCTTATGATTTTTTATTTATTTTTTGAATTGATAGAGCAAACGTGTGCGTCGTGATTACGCCGCGGCAATCTATTTCGAGCACTCTGCCTGATGATGCCGACACATTTGCATTTCTTTGTCGTTTGAGTGGATCTCGGTCTTTAAAATCCATACGGTAATGAATCCTCCACGTTCGGCAATTTATTAATGGACTTCGGCTTTTGCAGCTTGTCCAAATCTTCTAACATATGTTCTCTAAATATGCATTGATTTATTTGGGTTTTTTTTTTGGTCCGGGATAAATTATAGCCTCCAAAAAAATTAAAGCCCCGAAGCTTTGGCTACTTAACTAATGACCTGTCTACGGCGAACTGTTTACCGAAATGGCCCGCTCATAAACATAACGTATAGGTAACCATCTGGACTGATTGCGGTAATTCTATTAGCTTCTGTGTGGTTGTTTGTAAGCATTGACGGGGGAATCAAATCTTTAAGAATCTGACAAGATTTATTATTAATGCTCAAGGATTTTAATTCATGCGTTTTCTTCGGGCTTTTATTTACTCAACAAGTGCATATATTTAGGTTTAGTTGGATTGTTTAATTCATGTTTTATTCATAAAAAAGTTTGGGACGATCATTTGAATTTACAAACATCCAAAGCTGTTGGGAAGAGATTTATAGATTTTTTTACGTCTTGTAAATTAAAAGCAGCCATATGGAAGAAAAGTAAAAAAATATGCTTGGCCGCTTTACACAGCAAAAACACTCCAGGTACAGGGGGTTAATAATTCTTCGCTGGAAGCCGGTTAGTTCGTTTAAGGCTCGCTTCACTCGCGGTGTGTTAAAGATAGCAGCCATAACACTTTTATTGGCTCTCAACAGTTAACAGCTCCCTTGTCCTCGAGCTGAAGAGGATGAAGGAGACGAAGTGTGCAAAAGCCACCAAAGTGCATATAAAAGTTAACCACTTACCTTCTATAAATAGAAAACTTTCCCTGTTTTTTTTTTTCAGCCTGCTCCCCCCCCCAAAAAAAAGGTGGGTAATTTATTCTTTATGAGTTAATGGTTAAATAAACGCCGAGCTTCAGTGCTAGACAAAAAAAAAAAAAGGAAAATCCTCACTAAAAAAAAAAATGGTCGGCCTTCATTATACTTCCCCAGTGGAGAGTTCATGACCAAGTGATTGATTTAATCAGTGCGAGGGGGTTCACGGTAAACAATGGACATTTTAAATAAAGGTTTTATACCCTCCGGGAAGATTGCCCTCATAAATAAGTTAAAAAGAGATGGCCCCTTCATATTTTAAAATGCAAGATATTGAAGAACGCCGCGCTAAACTCACACTTGTATGCATGACATCATCTTCTATCTGGCGCTCGTCCTTTTCTTCAACAGTCCCCAGCCCCCGCTTGAAAGGTTCCTCCTTGGAGTTTCCTGGTGCAATTGATTGTTATGACTGACAGGACTAACTCAAACCCCCTCAACCGGAGCCGTGGCGTCTCAGATGAACTTGCAAAAATGATCTCTTTATACGCATTCCCGAGTCAAGAGGGTTCGCTTTATGTTCTCATAAGACATTTCTGAGGGTGTACAAGGGTGTAGATGCAGTACTTTTTATTCAGAACCGGATATAAGTTGAAGTCATCCATGGTTTTCATATAACCGTTAAAATGGGTTCCTTTAAATGCAATAAAATTGTATTTTTCTTTTGAGAATTTAACTTATATTTTCGACTCCTAAAGTCTTTTTTTTAACTATCTTGATATTTTGTAGGCTTTAACTAGTTAGCAATGATGCTAGCAGTGAGTTTAAAATAGTTTTTGTTCACGGATACTAAGGCAGCACGATAAATCGAAAAAATATCGATATTGCGATATTGGCCAAAGCGATATGCATATTGTAAACATTATAATTTTTTTAATGTATAAATCATGCATTTCTTTGTGCACTTTGACCAGTCAGTGTCACGTTCTGTAAAGTTTCCAATTTGTACTTCTATGTCTCGTTGTTTTTAGCTTGCTAGGCTCGGTTGCTATTGCTATACACGGAAGTAAGACTAACTTAACAACTCAAGTCATCAACTCAAACAATACTGATCCAGTCACTCGTCTCTTTCAACCTCCTTTGTTTAAGCAACATATTGTAAGAACTTTTCATCTCGTCTCAGTCGTTTTCTTATAAGATCGCAAAACTTCAGAACAAGTGTAAACCTGTCGTCTTCGTCTTAGCATATGCTAATGAGCTAAGTTGTTAGCGTCAGGTCATTCATAAACTGTTATGTGTGCGTGTACAAGGAGGTGGATTTATTATTGATATCACGACGCGCCGGCGGCTCCTCTCTGATGTTATAAGCAATATTCTTTTCCGACCATGTCGGCACCGAAGTGCGGAAATAAACGAAAGGTAAATATCACCTTTTTCTTCTCTAAACCTCCACTACAGTACTAGCACCTATGTGCGGCTACATTTTTAGGTTAAAGAAAAAAATATCCCATTAATATTGATATTGCCTTTCAAGACACCAATAACGAATATCGCACATATTTCCAATATCGTGCAGCCCTAACGGATACTTAAACTTTTGTCATTGTCAACTAGCTTTATTGTGCAAAAATAATAACAGTTAACAACTAAAATGTATTTATTTGACTTTGAATTGCCAGCATAATTTGAGCTACATTATCTTAATAATCTGCTGCCAATGTTACGTTTTATTCACAATACTTATGACATCAAATATTTTGATGCTAGTCCAGCATAATTACGAAATATCTCATACTGTATTTCCTCCGTTCCATCCACACTAGCAGGGCATCTGATCCCACCTGGCTTCTCTGACCTTGCGATTTGACCCGGTAGGCTCAGCTGCTAAACCCAACACCTATTGGATATCGCACAAGTCCTTAACAACCTTCCCAAGGCTGTGATCGAAGAATTATCATACACATAACCATAATTCTGACTCCGTCGTCGGCAGCGCCGTGGTTAGCAGGTGGGAGTGAGATGTCTGACCTTGTTTAAACCCATAAATCTAATCTCATCATCCATCATCCAGTCAATTATTTGTCATTTGTGTTGTGATCAACAGCTTCGGGGGATGAGTTTTCCTCCCCTGTCTACTCGCAGCCAATCTCGGCTTTCTGTCTATTGGGACTTAGTTGTTGCCCTCAGCTCGGCGAGCTTAGTGTCATTAGATTCCGTCTTTGTCCCGTTCCAGCGGTCCGAGGGACGACGGGGGGATCGGATAAACCACAGGAACATACTCTCCAGTCTTTTTTTGTTTTAGATTATTTAGCGTTTTTTCATAAGAGACGAGTCTTTGGAAAAAGGGGGAAAGAAAAGTTTCGATGTCCTTGTGCAGTCAAAGTCTCTCAATGAGAATTACAGTATTATGGCTAATCCAAGTGTTTCGAGATGTACTGATACTTTGCAACTTAAGTTCTGTGTACAGTATCTGGCATTAAACATACTTCCACATGACCTACAAGATCATTTTTATTTTGTCATTCGTCACCATTTGGGTTCTGCACTGAGAATCTTTGTGTTAACTTTCATTTTTATTTAAAGACGAGCAATGGATCGACATTTATCGTAACTGGAAAAGTACCTTGGTGGCAAATACCTAAACATCATGCTTTGTATTTGATAAATAATAGGATTTTATCCTAAATAATGTTTGTCTTTAACCAATATGTAGTACTTTTTTATTGAGAACTGGATAAAAGTTAAAGCCATCCATGGTTTGAGCTAGTTTGCATCACATAAGAAAGTGATAAGACAAGAAAAGAATACATTTCTTTGCTCTGCAACACAGTAGAGTGAATGTATGTATACAAGTATAAATATAAATATTATTAAGTTAAAAATAAAAATAGTGCAATATAGTATAAACAGAATAAATGAATAAAGTTTTAAATATTCAATTGATTTAATGTATATAAAAGTATAAATATTAATTTAAAATTAAAAATAGTGCAATATGGTACCCATAAATAATAGTAAAAAATCAGACACTTTAAATCCAATTAAATTATTTATTCTTTGGAACTTAACTTATATTTTTCACTCCAGAAGTATTTCTAGACTTTTCAATATGTATTTTTTTGTAGGCTTTAAGTAGTTAGCAATGATGCTAGCAGTGAGTTCACAGCTATACTGTTTTTTGTTCAGCGATACTTATAGCAACAATGTCAAAATAATACACAAAATCACTAGTTTTTGCAAAATAGAGCTAATTTACAACAACAGAAGTTGAACATTTTAAAAACAAAGTAGATTTATTTTATTACTTTGAATTGCTAGCATAATTTAGGCTAAATTAACTTAGTAATGTGCTGCGAATGTAATTTTTTAATCACATCATTTTAAATTGTGTAATTGAAAATCTAGTGAAAGAATGAACCTGGGACATCTTGCAGATAGTATCCTAAGTTTTTAGGACGTCTTCTTGACCATCCTTAGGTACTTAAGGTGTGTCCTACAGGGGGGAGGCCATTGGACCAGACCCCAGATACCTTGCGGAAGCGATGTCCCCCAGACAACACTACGTTGTTGCCCCACTATATCTTGACCTTTTAAGTATATACTTTATTGAATATTGTTTTGATTGTTTAGGCGCTTTGTGACCCTGGTCTGGAAAAGAGCTATATAAATATAAATGACTTACTAACTAAGTAGTCTTACCCCTGGTTTCTAGGAAAGTGTTTGCATTGCTCTCAGAAGAAACCATGGGTTTAGATTCACATCTATAATTGTAAATCCGTCACAACTTCCCGGGGAAAACTGTAAGTTCCTAACCACGATTTTCCGCCGACATGACGGGCGTCGGGAACCCAACAGTTGAAAGAGGGTGATGGGAAACACGGCATTAGGAGGGAATACAAACCGACTCGCCTTAATGCCGAAGTGTAAGATGGGGGTAAGTTATACAAATGCTCAAGTTGAGTTTCGGTCTTTCTCTTTAATTCCACTTTTATCTTTGCTCAGCTCCGACCGCTTCCCAGCTTCACGTCTGTCACAGTGAAGGAGCATAATGGGCCTGAGAAGATCAACCCATCTAAAGTGGGATTTGGAACCTTTCACCTTGTGGAAATCCAGGTTAGGGGAGAAGGGAGGGGGGGGTGTCTGGGGTTCATAAATGTGCAGAGGAGAATGTTTTTCTTACCCAGGCCTGATAATTTAATCTAAGGCACAGATTCACAGCTTTATTCTGGATCTTAATACCATGTTTTATTCAAATACAATCAAGCGCTGCAGATATGCAGAGTCAACAATATGTTTGGCCTCTTATTAGATTAGCTCTAACAAGCGTTATATTGAATACTTGTCAATCTAATCAGATGGCTTATGATGAACTCCTTTCAAACAGAATTTGCCTTCTATTCTTTTTTTCTTTTTTTTTGGCGGCTGAAAGAAATCCATAACATCGATGGAGGACCTAAAGGCATGAAAGCCTTTAAAAACATTACCAGAATCAGATTCTTGCTGAGAACCTACACGGGGAATGATGTTACGTTATGAAAGATTGATCAGTGGATTGCCTGAAATAATTAGCAATGATTTTTCTTTCTCTGTGTGTGTGTGTGTGTTTGTTTGTGTGTGTTTGCGCTCATCTGCTGTCCCTGAGCAATTTACTTATTTTCCTCATTCCGTTTCATTGTAAATGGATAAATGGATGAATAAAATAAATAAACCAGCGAAGCGCTTCCAGTTAGTTGAATCGATTTGTTTGAGTGCGAATAGACGATTCACTGCGAGCGAGATCTCTGCTCACGAGTCAGTTATTGAAAAATACAAATTCACAAACTTGTTTCCTGCGTTATTTTGCCACCGGAATTCCGGGACAATGCGGTAGTTTGAAGGATTTTAGTGTTTTGATCGTGAACCTTATGTATTACAATAACTATTTAATCTTGAGGGAAATAAGTTGACTAGAAAAGTCTTAAATGTCTGTAGATACACCATTTATAAAAAACATTTTTGAGCATTTATTAATAACAATTATATTGGTTTTACTATCCTTTTCATGCAATTTTCAAAGAGTGTTAGAAAATATGGAAATGGCGACAGCACTGTTTCAATAATTAAAAAAAACAAATATGAATGAATAAACTTTTTTTCAATTTTGGCTTATGAATCATATTTTATGACTGAGGACGAGAGGATACAGTGACTCCAGCATCTCTTAAAGCCGACTTTTTGTACATATTTTGTTTAAAAACAGATGAAAGCAGTTAGGACTTTGTCATGTGGTCTGTAAATTATACAACACTAGAGTCAAGTAATCGACAATACTACACATATATACGTGTTACTACAGTATATCGTTGCCACTGTATTGTGATAGGTATCATATCACTAGATTATTGCCAATACACAACCATACAATTTATGTGATTTTCTAAAAAGTAAAACATTTTCTTTTTCCCCCTTAATTTAGATGAAATGTAAGATAATAATACTTACTTTTTATTCACTTACAGCAAAAAGACAGAATAGAAAAAAACATATAGATAAATGAGTTGATTTTACTAGGATTAAGGATTTCTCATACTGCGACAAATTTGACTTGAATAAAAATGTAAAATAAAAATCCATTTATAATTAATTATTATTTATTTAAGTATAACTAAAATGTCAATGTTGCAGATTACATTTTTTGATTGTCTTTTAAATCTTTATAGTCCTCCTTCAATTTTTCTCATCTTTGTTTTTCTGCCGGTCACATATTTGTTTAAGTTAATTAACTTTGGCTATTAATTTGTAATAACTATTTAAGTGTAACAACAGTATAGATGGATAGATAGTACTATGAATGACGTCTTTAAATAACAATATGTCTATATTTTTTATATATACCTTAAAATCACATTTTTTTCCGTCAACATTCCCGTCATGACAACAAACAAGACTTAATTTGATGTTAAATCCCAACCAAGTGCTAATTATTCCCTTTAATCATTCCAACTGTGTGAAGAGCGAGGGGCTCACACACCCCTGCCTCAGATAAAGGGCAAATATTCACCATGTACTCATTAATTTAGCAAAACCTTGTGATGCTCCTTCGTCTGCGTCCACGGCTACGTTTCCAAACGTACAAAACCACCCCCTCATGGGGATGCAACGTATATATCTTCATGTGTGTGTTTACGAAAGTGGAAGAAGCCGCGACGCCGACAATCATTAATCACTATATACTAATTACAAGACACTTCTTTCATGTTCGCGGATGAACTCCCTTGTCATTTGCAGAGGATTTTCAAGAGAAGGGGACAAACAAACGCTAATAAGGTTTCTGTCCCTTTTCAAAGGAACCCGGGGATGTAAACACACGGCTCGTCGGGAGGTGAAGAGGTTGTCGGCGCCACGGAGCTGTATATATTAGCTCGGCCTCATAACGAGGGTTGTTGTTTTTATCGTTAATTATGGTCTGGAAATTCAAAAAAAAGTGCATTAATGTATAATCCCGTGATCGTGGAGTCACCTTAAGTGATGTTGCTTGTCATCGCGACAACCCACCTGATAGGATGCGGTCGACTCACGACGAAGCCCTAATTTGTCGGAAAATACCCCGAGGCCACGACGCGACGCAAGGCGGCGCTCGTAACGTCGTTTCGCCGCGACTCGATCATATTAGAAATGACAAACCGCACTGTCCGATTGGAGAAATTACACCGAGCATTACTGTTAAATCGTCTTTATTGTTTGTTGGACTCCTTTCCGTGTAGTCGGGGTGTAATTTCTTCGGCTCTGACGATAACCAGCCAGGATGGCGAGCCGTGAGCGCGAAGGCATTTTTACGGGGGTCGAGAATAATCGCCGCTGAAGTTAAAATGACTCCATATTGGAATGTCAAAAGTGACTCGGTATTGATAGATGAATCATTTCCCTCTGAGCCCTTTGAGGAAAAACGCCGCGTGTTTGAACCGCTAACCGGGTTACGCCGGTACAATGCGAAGAACATGAGATTTAGCTCGGCCGCTAACACGGCCATTCGCAACCAGGCAACGATGGCGGCGGCTTCGCAATATCAAATTTCGAGAATCAGGAGTTTATGAGCAAAGGTTTTTTTCGCCGGGCAAGAGGACCTCGGGGCCTAATAGCCTGAAGAAAGGCAATTACTTGTATGGGCATTATTGTGTATCGGGTCCTATTTGTCGGTGACCCGAGGAACATGTGCTGCGATTCTACGATGTCTGTCGGAGCCGCTCGTGAAGCCTGTGATTGGACTTGTTGTAAGCTGTTGAGAATGAAGCATGGAAGAAATAACAGTGTTGTGTGTAGTGCCAACGATAATGGAGCAAACAATGGTCTCTGGGATTCGAACCAAATACCCTTTTTTTTTTCTTCTTAATAGTCATTATTGCTGCCATTTAAACTCTGAAGTGATGCAAACTGTAAAAAAGGTTTTCATTTGGTAAGACTGACTTGAATATTGTAAACATTTTCAGGATTTTTTCTGTTTTGTAAGTAAGGTTTGATATTACATTTAAAAGATTATACAACAACTCTCAGCCATGGATGTTCTGTGATCGTCTATGTTTGTCTTTCTGCCTGTAAAGTTACTCAAAAACAGATTTCAATAAAGTTAAAAAAAAAAGTGAAAAGATTTAGTTTGAATTCAAGTAAATTTAAAGAAAGTATACAGGAATTTCACAACGATTAATTGCGATGCTAAAGTGATTCAGTTTATCCAAAATTCAATTTCACTCATTCTCTACTCGGCCTCATGTCGATTAGATTTGGGATTATTTTGAGAGTAATCTGTTTCTTTTTTGAAGTTACAGACAGAAATGTTTGATGGCGACAGGGGCTCACTTTTTTCCGTCCAAAGAGCCACTTAAATACTCAAATACTCAAAATACCTTTGTACGGCTCGTCTTGTATTGAAACGTCAACATTGTTCGGAAGAAAATGTAACTATAGTCAATATTTTAAGCTTTTTTTCGTAGCAGAAGCTAAAAAGGCGCTAGCTTCCTGTGTAGACGTTTGATTTATCGGGAGCCTGCGCTATACATTACCCAGAGTGTTTCCCGTCTGTGTAGCATGCTAGCCAATTAGCTTCTGCTACATATTAGCTTTAACCATGAACTTATTTATTTACGCAGCAGTATGGACGTTTTTGGGTGTTTTTAACTGTGTATTTTTGGACAAGAAGGACGAAGAAAATTGGCGCCGTGACCCAGATTACTCTGGAATTAATACCAACCATTAGTCACATGAGTAGAAAATGTTAACTATCCCTATAAGTGCTCTAATTATTTAACGGTATATCGTGATTATCGTCAGGTTTCTGGAGTTTCTTGTTCGATGTGTAATTTCTTCAACCACCAGGTACTTGAGCTTGAGCTACCACTCACCATGACTTTCCAAAGAAGGTCCATCAAGGAGCTCCAAACATCATAAACTGCAGTAAAACCCACATCGTTAAACACGGATCCAAACACTATAAAAAAGGAAAACTAAAGCGCTCTTCGGAAATGTTGAAATACGCAAGTCGAGATTTTTTACGACTTTTTAATTAAAACTAGTGTGTCGAGGACCAGAACGAGGGGAAAGAACCAGGGCGGCACCACCACCCCTGGGGGGTCATTTATGAGCCGTGATAATGGAAGCCTAGGGAATGACGCCGGGAGGGGGACACCCGACAGTTTGGTTATGGAGACGGTTGCAAGGCGCGTCACCGAAAGACAACCTCCTTGTTTGACACTTTAAAACCTTTATAAACTGTCGCCGTGATTTCCACCGGGGACATCCCTCACCCTGTCATGTTCCCACCACACCACTCTCGCCCCGGCACACCCCCCCCCCCTGTCAACGTACAGTCGGCGTTCCCCCGATGACCCCGGCGGACAAGCGGCGGCGCTAACACCTGGGACGCTGACACACTCCCAGCTTTTTGAGGTCCCGCCGAAGAGATATAAAAACACCCCGCGGAGCTGCTCCCGCCACCACCTGTGCCCCCCTCCCCATCTATCTCCGCCCGTAAACCGTCTCCTCGCCAACACGGTTATGTCACCGCCAATCAGGCCTTTTCCTGTCAGCGCGCCGTGGTTGCGCCGGTATGTAAGGCAATTGCACTGCATCACCCCTGGAGTGGACACGGGGAGACGGAGAGTGATGGAGGCTGCCACCTAACAGCCTCTAATAGCACCTGACACAGCGTTACACTCAAGCTACAATCTCGGTGCCGCCCAGCTGAGCTCGGGTTAGGACAGGCGAGGCAGGGGGTGTCGGGGGGGTGAGGACAGGGGTTTAGCGGGGTGTAAAGAAAAAAGAAAAACTCTGAGAAAAAAGGAGCAGAGGAAGGGGAAAAAAAAGGGTTAGAAGTCGGCCTTGATTTGATTCCAGATGTATTATGAAGGTATTTCCAGTTTAAGAATCTTGAGTTGGGTGTAAAATAATACTTTTTAAACATGATTTTGCAGTTATTTTGTACTTGGAACTAGTATTTATTCTGATTCAAAACATTCTACAAAACAGAGCAGTTCGTTATTTGGTGCAAATCCCAATATTTAACCTTAAATACCTAAGAAAACAAAAAAAAAGGTGCCAGTTTTCACCGCTATGTTCTTCTGTGCAATGACAATAAAGAAAGTCTAAAAAATTCTGAATCTGGATGTATCGAAAACCAGTATCTCAGGTTGACTTTTTGGATGTTTACAAACCCAAAAATCTGGGTAAAAAACTCATTACTTCAGCTCTTGTCTGAAGAGCTTCTGTGTTCTCGTAACAAACACAAATAAATCAACCATCATTGCTTTAATTGTCGCAGTACATGGTGTTCCATGAAGAGGTTCATTAATATCACGTTCAGTTCCAGTTTATTTTAAAAGGACAATGTGCAGTTAGATTAAAAATATGGGGCCTGAAAATGCAACTTTGTTCTATTGTTTATTTGTTCTATATTTTTTATAGTATTACTATTATGCCAAAACTTTTCTAATAATTACTTAAATTTGTTTTTGTTTTTTGTATTTATATTTGAAACAAAATTTCCTATTAGACAGTGAGTCATTGGTGAGTGTTGTACTCCACAGAACCAACTAGATAAACTCACTAAAAAAACTAAGATAAAGTGTGATATTTGAATTATCCCAGTAAGAGCGAAGGCTAAAAGAAACCCAAACAAACAAAGACAACAAATAAATGAATTTACGGAAGCAGACGTGCTAACACACAAAGCTAACAACATGACATTTTGGTTCGTCAGAAAATATATTTTTTTTAAATACATTTAATTATTTTATAGATGTATTTCAATATTTTTTTCAGCAAAACTCAATTTGATTTTGACTTCATTTACAATAAAAATCCAAATATTCATTCCAGTTTTTCATTTTTGTGTTGCAATTAAACTTCCAGCTGCTAGCAATTACATACTCCGCATTGAAGGAACAGTGAAACCCTGGAGTTTACTAAGGACGAGAGGATACAGTCGTTTCTAACCGCTTAAAAAGCTAATATTTGGACAAATTTCGGTTCCAAAACGAATAGAAGCAGTTACGACTTCGTCAAGAGTCATGTTGTCTGTAAATCTTGCAACACCAGAGTCAAGTACTCGACAATACTACACATATATCCTTGTTACTACAGTGTCACAATACATCGTATCTTTAAGGTTGTATCGTGAAACCTATCGGCAGATTCTACAACCTCTTGATGAAAACTTTGTTCTTCGAAATTTGCACGACTTGATTTGTTCCCCACATTTTTTTAATTCACTTATATTTGACACACTAACTATTTAATCGCAGAACTGTGTAGGAATTGACCAATAATCCAGTCAATGTCAAGTTTACATCCCTCACTTCGCTGCAAAGACTCAAGGTTAAATCGTCACTTTTTCAGTTGAACTTTTTCCTCACCAAAGGAGCAACATTTTCCCCCCAAAAAAAGGCGCAGGTGCGAGTCAAGTTTAACTTCCCGACGTGATTCCGCCGAAAGATTTCCGTCGGAATACCCCCGGGCGTCGGTATTTGCACAAACCCCCCCCCACCCCTCTCTCTTTCGTTGTGTGTGTGTGTGCACGTTAAGAGCATTAACCCTGATCCGTCTCTGAACTGTAAACTAAAACCCCCCCAAATTAATCATGGCGTCCCGTGCACTTCAAACAGGTGAGGGTGCGAGGCTTAAGCGAAGATGATCCAAACGCCGCCGATCGTTTTGTGCCAACTGACATCGCCGGTGACCCGCGAGCAGATGTTCCTTGTAATAATCTGCAGTTGAGAGAGGCATGCGCGCCAGGTGGAAAAAACCCGGGGTCCACTCCCAATACCCCCCCACCCTCCGACCCCTGTTATAAAACAAAAGAAGCTTTGAGGTATCGGCTTTCGTGCGACACAAAGATCGTAGGTCTTCACTAGGGGGGGAAGTACTTTTTTTTTAATACAATTAGAGGACGAGCTAAACAAGAATAAAAATAACCGGAGAAATAAGAGATCATCTCTAGTCGAGTACCTGGGTTTGTAGGACGTTGGGGGGGGAAGAGAGAAGCTCGGGGACCAGAGCCGGGACTGAGCCAAAGTCCCCTAAGCAAGGGCACAGCTCCTGTTACCGCCCGCTAATGGAGTCGAGCTATTTCAGTCGGATTGATTGACTGCTTTCTTCCTCTGAGCAACTTTCTCATATCTGCTGGAAAATGGATCATAAGCAACACCCGGGCAGACAAGAGGTTGAGAAGGAGAGGAGGATAATGTCGGACCAGCCTTCAACTTCTACCCCCCCCCTCCCTCCCTACTCCCTCCATCCCTCTGCCGAGGGTTGAAATTCCGGCCGGAACCTTAAGGGGGTGCAGTCATTCCACCTTGGTGTTATGAGGGGAAGGTTTTTTTTTTTTTTTTTTTCTTTTTTCGGGGGGAAACAAGCGGCTGTCACGGCTGTCAGACGCAAATCTTCCCTGCTTGATTGTTTTCATTGTGGCAGAAGAAGGGGCGAGTAACTCTGACAGATTCTCTGAATAAGAAATGGGACAGGAAATTAGAATTTATCTGACAGGTATACACGGCTGATTTGATACCGACGCGAGGCCCGGGATTATCAAGCCAGTTTTGCAGTCACAGATTAATGATGGCTACTAATTAATTTGACAGGCCGGGATGAGCAAGGGCACCAACCTTCTTTTTTTTTTTCTTGAGCCGGCACTAATGAAAAGATGCCCTCTCTCTCGAGATGAACAAGCTTCTGACAGTCGTAATTTGTGGCACGCTAAATCACATTTGTTAGAAGATGTTAAAAGCCAGATTTTTTTTTTTTTTTTTTTTTACCCTCATTCACAACTGAAGTTCTTGATCGAGTCTGAAATGGAAGCTACTGTGTTTAAACATCTGCTAAACTGCTTTCATTGGCTGTCTCGGCCTCCGGCGTGTGTGTGTGTGTGTGTCTGCGGTGAATGCCTAATTATCTGATTATATATGTTTATTCTAATTCAACCCTCAGGAGGGCCGCGGAGGCGAGGGGGTGTGGGGGGGGGGAACCAGGCACCGCACACTCCAGCTATAAGTGGCACAAGGACCTCCCTCAACCTCCCCGCAAACTGTTTAGTTTAGCAGCACAACATCCGCTCACCCGTTCATAATCCGTCATTAAGGTCATAATACGTGGACGTGGTTCCCCCAACCGCCCCCCCCCCCAGCAGCGGCCACTTCGCCATTTGTTTGACCTTTTTGATTCTGAGAAAGTGACGAGTGTGTGGTCGTCACCTGCTTCCAAAGTGACGAGAAAATGACCGAGATAATCAGATTTGACTTCTGTTTCGGTTTGAAAATATCACCTTTTTTTACTCTTTATCAGTCAAACATGATGTAAAAACTTTATTTATAGTTTTGTATCAAAGTTAAGAAGCTTTAGTTCGAGTTTTTTAATTTGTATGTTGCTGTTTTTACTGTGTATTGCTATTGATTGTTCAAGCGCCTTGTGACCCTGGTCTAGAAAGGTCGCTTTACAAATAACTATTACTTACTTACTTACTTGTATTTAACTTTTTAAAAGATATTTTAATAAAATACAGGGATGATACAGAGTCAAAAACTATAAATCTATTCAGTTTAACCCCCCAAAAAAGTTAGCTTTTTCTATTTAGAAAAGTAAATGAAATTAAGAAGATGCAACAAAATATATAAACAATGAACTAAGAGACGTGTTTAAAGTTTGACTGAAACAATCATATCATCAAGTAGTAGTAGTTGCTTCTTCTTTGAGGACTTTTAACAATAAAAAAAACACATATAAAATGGAAAACAAACGCAATTATTCATGTGATTGATAGAAAAACGCTATTTTTTTCGTGAACTGCTGCTTCTTTCAGATAAAACATGTAATAATAAATAAATAAACTATATTAAATTAAAGGTAGAAGAAGATTTAAGTACATTTTGAGTTTACAATTGGTGCAATTTTTGTTCTAGATTCACATTTAAGTTGGTTTAGTCAGTTTTGAACTGAAACAATATGTGAATGAAAACATGTTCCTTCTTTTTTTTTTAATAAAACATGTCATATCAAGTGATTAAACTTTTTAATTTCATCTCTGGCGTCGAGAGAAACCAGTGGAAGGAAAAAGCCTTTTTTTTTCACCCCAACAATAAGAAATGAAGACGAGGATTAATAAACTCTCAAAGCATCGACAGGACTATATAAAAAAAGAAGAAGGTGACGGCGCCATCAAAAACACCCCCCCGACCCCCCTGAAGTTGAAATAGTATTTTTTTATAAGCTCAGACAACCACGGCAAAATAGCTGTGGTGATTTTAATAAACCAGTTAGCAAGTGTGGATCAAGCTGTTACACATTTCAAAGGTGAAGCTTTGAATTTCTTTTTTTAATAGAAAACTTTCCTTTCACCTTTTTTTTTCTCCTTCTTTTTTTCCCTGGCATTGATGTGGAGAATAAAAACCTATACATTTCTGTTTTGAGTGGCTGCGGCTTTTGAAAACTCGTCCCCCCGCTGGATGGTGCGGCGTTTCTTAGCCCGGCCGTCGGAGAGCGACGTGCTTAATGGGCTTCAACTACTTTTGCCTTTGATCAACTTTAAAGAGGAGCAAAAAAAAAGGGCTCTGTAGCTAATGCTGATCCCCACGGCTTTCCTCACACCCCGGCTCGCTCTCCTGTACATGCCAGCACTCTCTCACACACACACACACACACATGGACACACAACCTCGGCTACAAATAGCGAATCAAGGTGACTCTATCGATCACAGAGCAGCAGCGAGACTGAAAGAAAAAACCCAGAGACAGGTCGACGACGTCACTCGTTTCGGCTTTAAAACAGAGAAAATAATGTTATATTTCTATTTAATTTTTGAGACGAACACTTTGGTTTTGAGTCGTAAACAAACCCCTCGGAGATCATCAAGTGTTGTCATCTTCTGGACACGATACTTTAGTCCAGGTCAGCACTTGATGCTTCAAACGCGGTTAATTGATCGCGTGTCCGACATTGGGGAAAAATGGCCGTAATGGTCGTCTTTGCAAACGCGCTTTGTATTGATCGCCTTACGTTTTTGAATGTGTGTCGTTGGTTATTGTTTTATTTTTGTTGCACCAGTTTTTAATGGTGTGACCTGACCTGATATAAATTATATCATAAAATATAGATTTATTTCTAACATTTATTAGAAAAAAACATGTTTTTTTTACTGGATTATAAGTAAAGAAACAATAATTAAAAATAATGAACTTCAGTATTTTCATACTTTTAGTTTTTTCTATTGTATCTTTTAATATTTTAGTCTTTTTTACTTTATGTATAACTTATATATGCTATTATATATAACTTCTAAATAAAATGTATTAATTATTTTCCAACATGATAATCAAATTATGTTTGTATATGTTTTATTTATTATTATTATATAATAAGGTTTATTTAGAATCATGATTGTAGTAATTATTAAATAATGACAGTAGTATGTTTATAAAGTACAAGCAAGTATAAAAATAATATTTTCATACTGTTTGTTTGTTCTTTTGTATCTTTTAATATTTGAGTCTTTTTTACTTTATTTATAACTTATATATGCTATTATATATAACTTCTAAATAAAATGTATGAATTATTTGCCACCATTACTATCAAATTATGTTTGTATATGTTTTATTTATTATTATTATATATAAAGGTTTATTTAGAATCATGATTGTAGTAATATTAAATAATGACAGTAGTATGTTTATATAGTACAAGCAAGTATAAAAATAATATCTTCATACTGTTAAACTTATATACACTATTATATAAAATAAAATGTATTATTTGCCACCATGACAATCAAATTATGTTTGTATATGTTTTATTTATTATTGTTATATATAAAGGTTTATTTAGAATCATGATTGTAGTAATGATTAAATAACTGCAGTAGTATGTTTATATAGTACAAGCAAGTATAAAAAACAATATTTTGGAGCCATCATTGCTAAACTTATGATCATATTTGATATTTTTGCTTCTGAATGACTTTAGTCACAGCTTATCGAGGTCATATTTGGTTATTTAATGTAACTTAGTGACTCTCCGAGAGAGCGAGGAGCGACGCAAGGGGAGTGAGTGACGGGCTGAGACCCGGTCGGGAAGAACAAGAGAGTCTCCCGGGGAAGTGAATGGCTGGAATGTGCGTGAAGGCCCGACTTGAATGAGCTCCACACAGGGGCTGCGAGCCACTGCAGCCATTGTGAGGCGGCAGCAGGGGTCAGCAGGGGTCAGCCGGGCTGCGACTGTCGACACAACAACACTTCACGGAGGACGACACCGGTTAGTGGAGGAGACTCTGTGTGAACCGGTGACGTGAAAACAGGTGTTTTAGCAGGAGTGGAAATGTTACTTTCTCCTCAGATTTGAAGACTCTTTGAAGAAGGGTCTTTGTAATGTGATAAAGTATTGACTCCTAAACTTTTTTACTTTTTTAGTTTTACTTATTTTGTTCTTATTTCCTTATAGTCTGATAAAAGATAGAAGTATATTTAATAAAAACAAGATTAAAGGTTCTATCTGTACTGAAAGTGACCTTTTGTTTTTGTGTAATTGTAATTTTGTGTTTTTTTTTAAATTTATTCGTGCAGTTTATATGTGATTTAATTCTACTTAAGTCGCTTCATAAACGTTTGAAATACTCTTTAGATGTTAATTTATATAAAGAACAATTCAGTTGAAATTAAATATGTGGATTATTTTTTTTAAATCTGTTTAAAAAGTGAAAGAAAGAAAAAAAAATCCAATGTTTTTTATAACTTTTTAATGACAGGTTTGTTTTCATTATAAAACTGTCATGTTTGTTTAAACATTTTGTAAATAAAAATTGTATTTATAATTTTTGGTCCTTTTTTTATAATAGTACTGTATGTGTTTGTAATTTGAACCAAATTGATAATCATAGTTTAATTCAATGATCATAGAACCCATCAACACAAAAACTTTCTCAGCACCTTTCAAAATATATATATACTGTATATATATTAATTAAAATAAAAAGAAACGTTGTAATATCACAAACAAGATGTAAGTTTTCTCAGCAAAAGACTTCTACAGCAGCTGCAATAGTTCCATCAAATCCATTGGAAAATTTGTCAAAAAAAGCTTTCAAGTTCCAAAAAATATTATCAGTACATGTCATAAGTCATCATGTCGTTGTATAAAGATCATGTTTTTTTTCTTTAAAATTAAACAACTTTCTGTACACATGTTGTTGTTCTACACATAATTGAGAACATATTTCAAAACCAGGTCTCAATAGATTAGAATCACATTCATTTCATAACATAATTTGCATTTATTCAACAAAAAACATGCAGTTCGGGAGAGTATTTGTGTTTTATATGCTAACTCTGCAGCAAATGTCTTGGTTCCTGCCTGTTCCTCTTATCAATCCCCTCAACAGTTGATAGTATAATTAGGTTCCAACACGTCTATTGAACATTCTAATTACAGGCAGATTAATGGTCGGTGAAGCCGGGGATTCCCCGCGACCGCGAGTGCCGCTGTACCCCACTGTTCCTCTCGCCGCCCCGGGGGCCGAGTTCAGGGGTGAACTGGGGGTCTCGTGGAGGGGACTCGAGTCCACGAGCATTTGAAATAAAGCAAAAGTAAAGAGGTGTTGAAAGCCAGTCTGTGTGTGCGCACGAGTGTGTGTGTTTTGTGTCGAGTCTACTTCAGGTTTCTTTTTTTGGGGCGAGTCTCGCCCCCCCCCCCCCGGGGGGTGCCTGTGCGCTAATTCTAATTATCAGCAGATTACAGAGATAATGGGAGACCCCGCTGTCAGGAATCTTAACTCCTCTTACTCAGACGCCGGCGCTGCCTCTCCAGCTCCTCTGGCCATTTTACAGCCCAGCAGTCACCGAGGGTTGCCGGGTAAACGCTGGAGAGGCTTCATGAGGCGCCGAAAGAGTGGTTTTCAGAGCATTAGAGCGAGTGGGAGATTGAAAGAGGAGCAGAATTGACAGAGAGAGGTAGGGGGGGGGTGAAAAGGAGTTAAAGAGAGAGTTGAAAAGAGATGGAGAGCGATTTAGTGATAAAGGGAGATGGTGAGGTGAGGCTGAGGGTGAAGGTGGGGGGGGCAGGTAAGTGCAAACCAGGGCGACAGAGAAGAACTCACTCCTTTCAAGACTCCACACTTCAATAAGACGGGAAAGAAAACACAAATTTAATACTTAAAAAAAAAAGGGAAGTGGTAAAGGTGCAGTTCATTGAGTGTCCACTTGAGGCTGGCCGAAAAAACACCTATGGTTACGACATTAAAGACATGTATTTACCTGGTTATATTACTTATTTCCCCGTCTACACACACTGTATATTTTTCATAACAATTGCGTTTTGGTTACAATCCTGTATCAGTTTTCGTAAATTTGCATAATAAAGAGCATTAGTGCACTATTTAAAACATTATTTATTTGTTCTATTTATAATATATTGTACTATTTTTTACTTGTTTATATTCATACTTGTATATACATTCATTCTATGCAATATTTAAAGCATTTATTTATTCTGGTTATATTATATTGCACTATTTTAAACTTATTAATATTTATATTTATACAATTACCCTATGCTGTGTTCTTCAGTGTAATGACAATAAAGAAAGTCTAAAGTCTAGTGAATGTGATTTTTTTTTTTTTGCTTAGCAAAAGATCCTGTTCTGTTAGCGTTTTTTTGTATCTTAGTTATAATCTCAGCGTAGCCATGAGCTAAATGGCCCGTGGTTTCATTGCCTGAAAATAATCTAGCCCTTCCTTGTCAAACCAGGAAGAATACAATTTCCAAAATGGCCGCAACATCGGAATTTGCGTTAAAAACCATCGCGCTAAATGCTACATCCATATTAATGGTCATCGCTGTTGAGGTCGTGAGTCGAATAAAGAATATACATTTACCAAAAATGTATTTAACAGGAAGTACATCTTGATTATCTTTCTGTTTTCTCAAGCGTTTCCATCAAATTATTTTTTAATAACTTTCACTGTCGTTGGACGTCTCCGCTTAATCGTGGACATCATTTTTAAACACCGGCGTCTTCATAGGTCAACATATCAACATAAACATCGATCTTTTGAGCTACATTTTTAACGTAAAATTTAACCTGCAGGTTCGTGAGTTTGACACAAAAGCAAATAAAGTGGGAATTTAATTAATTGTCGGAGTCTTACAAGTTCCTATAAAGTCTCATCGCGTAATCGTTTCTAATAAATCTCATTTATCTCACCGTTAAATGCAAAATATCCCAAACAATGGAAGCGGAAATGTGAGGGATAAGGTCGCGGCGTCTCCCCGATGGAGTCGCGAGGGAGCGGCGGACTCTTGCCAAATGGCCTACACACCACACTGTTCCGCCAATCTGTTGGTGCTTGGCTCCGAGAACCGCTCCCATGGATACCCGGAGACCCGTGGTTGAGGAGGTTTATCATTCACTATTCCACATCGGTGGGCTTCCAACTTCCCCCCCCCCACCCCACACCCCCCCGACTGATTCTCCTTTGGCATGCGCTCAAAAATTCACATGTATTAATTTAAGAAATATGGTTCTGAGACCGTATTTTTTTTATGGTGCCCTTGGATATGACAAGCAGACATTAATTAACATCTTTATTATCCTAAAGGAGTTTAATTCTTTCACCGGGACTTTTTCAAAGTGAAGTATTTATCTTCGCGCCTCGGTCGTTCGACAAGGATTTATTACGGCGGCGACTTGGACTCGTTCGTACTGTATAGCCAAACATACTTTTAATAGCCAAACATTTTCCTTTTTTTTTTTTTTATATTTCCTTGAACTCAATAAAAGTTGTTTATACGACCAAACTTGGTCCCGATGATCAATCACAAGTTGGTGCGTCTCAACAAAAGCCTCATTAATTACATGGGCCATTGAGATTTATTCCAGCACCACTTTTATAGCTTCCTTATGACATCAATCAAATCTATAGTTGGTGATCTACTGTATAACTGCTGTTCTTTTATGATTCGTGGATTATTATTTTTCCTTTAAAGGTCGCCGTTTAGCCGCCCGAGCCGGGGAAGCTTTCTGTAATCAACGGAAAACACCGGTTGCATTTGCAGGATTAAATATTGACTAGAATGTTTATAGAAATGCAGGAAATGGATCCACTTGCTCTTATTAGGAACGAGTGAATATAAACCCTCAGTGTTGACTTGCAGGCGACATGACGAACTGTAAATCAATAGATATGAGACTCAATAAATTTAAGGCTTAATTGAACCGTATATTTCTTTGTTTCTTGTCTTGCAAATTGCTTTTCCTATTCTTACAAAACAATTGAATCCATGGTCATATGTTTCTCCAGTAACGATATTCCACCGGATACCAGTTTTCCTAAAAAGCCATTTTCCAATTTGAACCCAGATAGTGGGCTAATGTTACTGTATATACGTGGCATCAATGTAAGAATTTATGGAGTGACAATAAAATTATCTTTGACTTGTACCTCCTCTATCACCCCCTGGTATTCTGCTGCAACTGCCACAAAATCACTGCCGCTATGACCCTCATTTTTGCTGATGCAATCGTCACATACTGGCTCCTCCATCACCCTCTGGTATTCTGCTGCAAAGAACTAGAAAACCAACCTCGATCACCTCCATATATTCTGCTACAACTTTCACAAACTGACTTTGTCTACCACACTTATTATTCTGCAACTTTCCCAAATTCACCTCCGCAATCACCCTTCGGTATTCTGCTGCAACTGCCAAAACTCACCTAATTTATCACCCTTGAGTAAAGTGCTGCAACTTCCAAGACTCTCTTGCTACAAAAAAACCCACCTCCTCTATCACCCTTCGGTATTCTGCTGCAACTTTCAAACTGCCCTCTGTTATCAACCTCTGGTAAACTGCTGCAATGGTTATCAACTGGCCTTCCCTATCCTATTCACATCCTCTATTACTTTCTATCTTGTTGCCTACTGTCTCAAACTCACCTCTGCTATCACCCTCTGGTATTCTGCTGCATTGGTCACAGACTCTTGTCTTCTTGTATTCACATACTGTCGTCTATCATACTAAGGTATACTGCTATAACTTTCACAATCACCCTCTGGTATACTGCTGCAACGGTCACCAACATCGCCTTCTCTATCACCCTCTGGTATTCTCCTGCAACTGCCTCTAACTCACATCCTCTATTAACCTTCTTCTATCTTGTTGCCTACTGTCACAAACGCACCTGTGCTATCACCCTCTGGTACTCTGCTGCAACCGTCTTAAACTCTCCTACTTTATTTTCTGCTACAACTTTCACAATCTTCCACTTTGTTATCACCCTCTGGTATATTTCTGCAACGGTCACACAAACTCACCTGGTACTACCCTCTAGTATTTTGGTGCAACTGCAGCAACCTCACCTCTATAATCACCCTCTGGTATTTGGCTGCAATTGTCACAATTTCTTCTCGCCTGGACTATTGCAACAGTTTGTTTTCATGTCTTAACCATAAGGATCTGTCTCGCCTGCAGTTAATACAAAACTCTGCAGCGAGAATTCTGGGCTGCTCTAGTAGAAGAACTCACATTTCCCCGATCCTTAAATCTCTTCACTGGCTTCCAGTTTCTTTCAGGATCAACTTTAAAATGCTTGTTCTTACTTTCAGATCTATTCATGGTCAGACTCGATGTTGTCTTGACCTTTTAAAGTATATATTTGATTGGGTATTGTTTTGATTATTTAAGCGCTTTGTGACCCTGATGTAGAAAAGCGCTCTACAAATATTACTTACTTACTAAATTCCTTTTATTACCGCCATATATTCTGCTGCAAAGTCCATAGACCGACCTCCATTATCATCGTACGGAATGCTGCTGCAACTGTCACTAATTCACTTCCTATATTACCTTCATATATTCTGCATAGACTGTCAAAAACCTCTACTACCCTCTGGAAACTAAATACTGATGTATTACAAACAAGTTGACAGGTTCATTTTTTAGACATTCATTTTTTACTACGGAATCAACTAAATTTGTCCATCATTTGATATCATTGGCTCTTGTGAGGTAGGTTTTTTATGATCCTCGGATCCAGAAAGAGGTTCTTACTGAAGGCCTATGAGGTTCCGAACACACAGGTCTGGGTCAAAACCACTCCATTAAAGCAGATCACTTTCATAATACCGCCTGGAATGCCTCATCGACGACGATACAGTGCCATTCTCTCCCTCCGTAAACCCATAATTACTGCCGCATAACCAAGTCTGCCTCTCACAACAGGGTTTTTTTTTTTTCCCAACCAAACTCCTGCCGCCGAAGAATGGTACTTTTGTCATTTCTGTATATATTTCAAAGGAGCACTCCTGTAAAGCAATCCACCGGCATTCTTCCCCTCGCTCGGCCCGTTCTGTGGGCCCGCTGTGTTGTCTGCTCAGGCATGTTGAGCCGGGAGAGTTAAATGGATTAATTACCTTTAAGGCCCTTTTTCTCGTCTATAATTTCACGTACAGATTCACCGGGGGCTTTTGAATCGCACGCCACCCCTCGTCGCCGTCGTTTCCTAATGACATAATCACGTAATGAGGTGATTTTCAAATGGAATCGCAACATAAGTAGGGGTTTAATTTACCTCCTGGTCCATTATGCGTCCGATTCGCCGTCGTTTGAGGACACACTGGTTCCTGCAGCGCCGGTTCAGATGCAGACTTAATGAGGTCGCATGATGGAATCTCGGTGGAAATCAAAGGAATCTCGGGGAAAATGGATCTACTTTATTAGAAATGTAAGATCGTGATTAACGCAAAGTAGTGTATTCTGTGTCGCCGGTGAAATTTTAAAGAGCTTTTCTTAGCAACAAACCATTGTTTAACTCGACCTTTCAAGCAGAATTTTGCGGTTAGTTCAGAAAGACAAACCTCCTTAAACCTTAAAAGAAGTGTAACGATATGAAATATTTTTTTTGAATTTTGGGCTTAAATGATAGGAAATCTGATGGATGGCTTAGAACCACAAAAAGCACTTGCGCATACTTCTGCCAAGGAAGTCATTTTCGTTATTTTTTACAAAATTTTCACGGGATTTTGTTTTTTTGTAGCAAAAAAGATGAAATAAATGTCTACTGTATAACGTAAACTGCCTAAGGCAATGTAGTCTTTATTATTCAAGAAAAATGTCATTATAGATTATTTGAATAAGTATTTGATCACAAAAATGATCACACGATAAAAGAAGAAAAAAACTAATCAGAAAAAGTTCATTTAAAAGTCAAGGCAATGTTGAAAGAGAAGTAGAAACTGGTCCTTTTAAACTTGGAAAAATAAAATAAATATATATATATACTGTATATATATATATATATATATATATATATATTCTTACATTGAGACTTTGAGGCCAAAGGTTTGTTCTTAAAACAAAATAGTGCAAGTCCATGAATATCCAACAAGACAGAAACCAGATAATGATTAGTGAAAAAAACAAAACAAAAAAACAAACAAATACATTGGTCCAATCCAAGTTCGACTACATTTTATTTAACAAATGCAGTATTTTTTGTTTCAATGATCAAGCTTTACTGTCACGTTTATTTTTGTTTTTTTAGGGGGTTTATTGTAGGTGAATGTTTTGGCAGGAATCTGGCGATAAGATAAGTATCGCAATGCAGGGACAACGATAGGATACATTGTGATACTGTCAAGGATATATTTGAAGTATTGTCAGAGTACTTGACTCTGGTGTTGTAGAATTTACAGACCACATGACTCTTGACTGAAGTCGTAACTGCTTTCATTCGTTTTTTCTCCAAAGACCAACTTTAACCGTATCCTCTTGTCCTCAGTCATCGCTGGGATTCCACTGTTCCTTTGACATAATGACAACACAAATGAGCAAACGCCATGAATATCGTCATGTTTTCTTTTGGTTTTACACACTTTATTTAATCGTTAACCATTTAAGAACTATGGTAACATAAAAAATATGTGTTAAAGCAAAAATAAATAAATAATTGTGATGCATATTTTCCTTCACTATCACGCTAAGGTATTCTACTACAACTTTCACAATCTGCCACTACTTTCAGTTGCCATTTTCTCCAAACACCATTTTTAACTGTATCCTCTTGTCCTCAGTCATCGCTGGGATTTCATTGTTCCTTTGACATAATGACAACACAAATGAACAAATGCCATGAAAAAGTTCTTTTTTTTTGTTTGTTTAACACACTTTATTTGATTGTTAACCATTCAAGAACTATAGTAACATAAAAAATGGGTAGAAGCAAAAAAAAAAAAAGTTTTTCAAATGTAAAGAGAAAATTTCTATAGTACCGTGAAAAATAAGACCATAGACCATTGTATCGTTATTTTCTAACCCCAAATATTTGAGGTTTGTACGTCTCGGATTACGAATTGTAGGTAAGCTAGTTTAGCGTTAGCATCAGCTAAGCTATCAACTTGAAACTTGATCCAAAGCTCCTTGAGTCAAGTTCCCACAGAAAACCCGATCTCAAATAAAGATCCTTTTTCTCAGCCGTTCTGTCGCGACACGGCTAAAAATCCTCTCCTCATTGACTGCGATACGTCGGTCCGATGCCCACAAACACTCGCCCGGCGGGTCTAACATGCCATGTGAAACAAGGAGTCATCCTTTCATTCAGTCCACTCCCGGAACAATCCACACCTCTTCGGGCGGCGAGAAGAGGGCGTGAGGAAGCGAGTCTTTCTCCAACCTCCCTGTCACGGAATCGGATAATTAAACGTGAGAAATGGCGTCGGGGAAAAAAGGGATGGTACTTTCTGCACTGCTAGCTTCCTGAGGCTACCTGCTCAGGCGTGCAGCTAGCGGGCTATGGCGGTGTGTATATATATATATATATATATAGCGAAGGGCCATGGCGGCGTGGAAGCGGCAACGGCGCAGACCGTGACAAAAAAGGAAACGGCACGGCCCCTCAATGGTCCACCTGGCAAACACAGACGGTTGTCAGGAACTGGTAAGTCAGCCATGTCCTCTTCAAGTGGCACCATGTCCATCAGAGCCCACTCTGAATGAGCCCTCTCGCTGCTGGCGTGGCCTGAGCCCCAATGATACGCCTCACTCCACCCCGGAGCTCCACGGAGCGCTCGCACCGTCACGGGGGCGCCGGGGGCCGAAGAAGGTGTCGGGGCCCTTGGGTTATTGTCTGGGACAGATAAAGGAGAGAGAGAGAGGGTGAAAAGTGTTAAAAAATGATTGTCTCTGTTGGGGCTCTGTGTCCCCGATACCCCCGGACTGAAGCACATCATAATAAGGAAGTGAAGCGAAGCACGTCCTCTTTCTTTTCTCCTTCAACAAAACATGACATGGCAGCCATGTTTGGTCGACCGCTTAAATATGTTGCTACCGTTGGAGGCTATTGTTGGGGACACAGAAGGGGTTTTCTTTAAAAAAAAAAAAAAAATGGAGGTGCATAAACGGGGAGATTTAAAACTACAGATTATCTTGGTTTAGAGGTTTACATGTGATCATCCGGAGATATTGAAGTACAAACCATAACAGAAAACTTACATATTTTGGTTGATCTTATATATGTTTTTTTAAACAAACTTAAGTAATGAGCAAAACAAAATACATATTTGTGGTTAGCATTCATGCTAACAGCAAAAAAAGAAAACGGACAAAGAAATCGGTTTACATTTTTTAACTTTTTTTCTTTATTTATTTGTGATTTATTAAAGGTGAAGAATAACGATGAAAATCACTAGAAAGAAAATAAAAATATGAATTATCTGTCTTATTTATTTAACTTAATTTAAATGTATTTTACCCTTTTGTGGTTAGCATTCGTGCTAACAGCAAAAAAAGAATGTATAAAGTTTTTTACTTTTTTTTATTTTTTAGTTGTTTTTTTTTTTATAACAAACGTCTGAAAAAAGGTAAGGAATAGCAATACAAGTAAAATGTTAAGAGTTTATCATATTTATTGTATAAAAAACAAACAAAATTGAAGTTAAGCGCAAAATATCAATCACTTTTCAAGTAATACATGCTTGTGTATAGCATTCATGCTAACGGAAAATTAAATTAAAATATACAGAAAAAAAGCTTAACAGTTTTTTTACTATACATTTTTTCCAGTTTTGGAGGATAAGAAATGTGAAAAATAACAATAAAATGCCGTATAAAGAAACTAAAATTATTCCAAAAAATTTCACTGAAGTAATGTATGTTTGTGTTTAATTCCAATGGATAAAAAAAACACAAATCCAAAAAAGGTTTTTCAATTAAATTCTTCATAAATATTACTTTCTTTTTGCTATATTCTATATTTTTCAATTTTCAGATATAAAATATGTCTCACAGAAAAGCCAAAGAATTACAATGAAGGGGTGAACATGTATGAAGTTAGGGATTAGATGTTTTTTCCACTTCCAATTGTATTTCCTTTACAACAATTTGTGGTTGGATGTCTCTTAAATGAATGACGTACATATCGTAATAACATAAATTCAATAATAGCTATGTTAATTCAGCGTCTACCTCGACATATCGACGTAACTTTAGAGCGTCTGGTTATTAGCGGGTGAATTTGAGAAGTGTTTGGCCTGCTCTTCGTCTAATTGTTATCTCCTCAGTATCTCCCTCAGTTGTCTTTCCTTCGGACTCGGCTCATGAATACAAATACCTGTGTTCGGGGCCGGCACATCTCTCTGCACTCTATTGACTGGATATCTAGTTGTCTCATCTCTCTAAGCAGATGTCTTTCCCCGAGCATCTGTTTGTATTAGTACTGTAATTGCTGGTGATAATAAGCCCATTGATTCAGTATCTAAGGAAATAGTCAATCAGAGCAGCTCGTCCGTCTTACTTTTCCTGACAGTTTCCCCCCTTAGCCAAACACACAGTGCCAGGGCCCGGGCTTTGTTGACTGGATTGGAGAAAAAAAAGGAGTCTGTGGTGGGTTGGGAATGGGCCGGGCTGTCGACCCTGAGTGAGTGATGGGATCGGTGCAAACACACCAGTGACCCAATAGCCCTTACAGGAGGCCTAGGGTGATAGATGTGTTGTTTACAGATGCCTAAGCTCATTCTCTGTTCTTTCTCTGTCCTATTGTCTATCCATTTTCCTGCTCTCTCTGTGTTCTCCAGGTTTCTGGCAACATAATTTGTTCAAGCCTTTGGCTGTGATCTCCACCTTCTCTGCTCCGGCTTTTACTCCTGGTGGCAGTTTCCGTGTCCCTTCAACTTATAGCGAATACATACCAGGACATTTTACACAAATTTACTCCTTCAATACTGTAACTATTGGATTTAATTGGTAAAAGTAAATGGTAAAACTTATGTTTAACCAACTTTAAAGTATGTTTCTAGTGAATAATCCTGTTGTATTTCACTTTATTTTACATTGTTGCTGATTTTATTTGAGCTTTATTAAAGTGTTCACATTCTTATAACACCGAAATGTTCTTTTTGAAATGCTTAAACAGGCGATTCATCCTCTTTCATTATATAAACTCAAGACCCAGGATGACAACACTTTGTTAAAGTGCGACCCTTTGACTGTATTTATGTAGCCTTTTTTGTTGTTGTTAGCATCAATGCTAAAAGACATCCATTTTAATTATACTCTACATAAATCTGACTTGTTTGTACTATTTATATTTTAACATTTTCTGGGATAAAAAATGTCCAACTAATAAGGTCGTACTTCTAGGGCCAAAATATTATTGATTTTTTTTTTTAAACTCTTAGTTACAAGCAAAGAAAAAACCTGATACATTATTTTTGCTAGCATTCATGCTAACGAACGAAAGAAAAACAGAAATAAAGTGTGTTAGTGTTTTTGGGATAAAAAAAAGAATAACTAAGAATAAAATGTAATCCAAATGTAAAAATTGTCGATGTCCTTAACCTAATATATATATATATATATATATATTTTCCTTTTTCAACTGCATTTAAATTTCAGGTTTACTAAATATTTTAGGAATAGTTTCCTTCGTCCGTTCTGTTTTGACGGACCCTCACAACAGTCACATATTCAATTTGGCCCCTTTGGTAATTTAATAGTCTGACCCTGAGGTAGTAAGGCCACATCACTAAATTAACCGAGATAGGCAGTAAAACAAGCCGACTAACCTACTAATAAAACTGAACTGAAACCCTTTAGTTCACATTTTTCTTATTAAATATATATATATATATATATATATATATATATATATATATATATATAATTTTCTTTCCATTTAAGAAGCGTTAAACCATCATTAGGTGCGGCGGTGATCACAGACCCATTAGTTTCTCTCCATAAACCAGTAGCAATCTGAAAGTGTGAGTGAATTCTAAATCCCTTCCACTGAGTGGAATGGGAGTAAAAGTCAACCGTGTCCTGCCTAGTTAATGATTGTCCCATTCAATTTCCAATGTGTCCTTCTCCACGACTTCAGAAGCCATAATATTGTCAGAAATAAATCACTGAGCGCCAGCCCCAAACTAAATGTGTTCATTGGTCGGGGTCAAAGGGCAGAGACACCCATTACTCTGTACTGCCAAAGGGTCATTATTGCCGTGTCAATGATGTTACAAATGAGACTTTGTGATGAATCTTTTCCCACCACTTCAAACATGTTGTCTTGAATTGATGCTTACAAATGGCCGCACACTAAAGATGTAGGGAATCCCAGTCGTCCCACTTGCCCTCTTTTCCCGGGAACTACATGTTGAATAAAGCTGGGAAAAGGGGCGTGAACGCTTTGTGAGAATGTTTCTTATTGTAGATGAAACATTTAAGTGAATCATTGTTAGATAGAAATGTATTAGTATGCTTTATTTTTAGTGTTTTTGCATGACGTTTATAATTAAATGGTTAAACATTAGAACTTAAAAGTTATGTCATAGGTGCTACGCCCTCTACCAGGCTAGTTAGAAGTTTTCAATCAGGAATATTATTCTCCCCTATTCATTCAGTTAGCATAACTATATTTCTATATCGGGTCAAAGTACTGATAGTGTCCCAATCTACGATAAGACAAAAGTTTTTTTGAGACAAACATACATGCGTTTTTCTATCTTCCATCAAATTCCGTTTAAACAATTTAACGTTTTTTATAAGTTTTCATCTTGACACAGCTTTTTGCTTTGTTTGGCTAATTGAAAAAAAAGATCCGTTAATTGAATTTGGGGCGCTCTACTACACAATCTCCATCTTTAAATTTACTTTGTCATCTAATTCAAAATTACGATGTCAGATTCCGGTATTGGCCTCTCGAGATTTTTCAGTGGGTCAGACTTAAACTTTTACACTTTTTTAGACTTTCTTTTATTGTCATTGAACAGAAAACACTGCAGTGAAACTAGCAACGAAATTTCGTTGCCTGGCAACCGTTAAAAAACACAACAGAACAGTGAATGTATATATAAAAGTATAAATATAAATATGAATGAGTTAAGAATAGTGCAATATAGTATAAACAGAATAAATAAATAACGTTTTAAATATTGCATATAATTAATGTATATAAAAGTATAAATATTAGTAAGTTACATTGATTAGTACTGTCTGTAACTTTTGACAACTAAAATCGCTTGTTTTGTTCACGTTACTTGAAAAATGTACTTGTAAATTAGAAAAGAGAAAATGTAAATAAACAGTCAGTGTTAGACCATCTTGTTTCCAAGAAAGCAGCCTAGATAGATGATGGATAGATGGACAGTTCTTCTCACATCTATACATAGGTCCATGAAAATAACGCCTGAATTGGTACAAAAAACGTTGAGGAACCTCTACTATAAATATTTGAACAAAGGTCTCAGACATACATAGGTGGAAAATCTAAACCCCTACACAGCTGTTTCAATATTCAAATGAAGCAATATTTCTTTAGAAAGTGTGTAAAGAGGAACCTGGTCTGAAAAATCCCAAAACGGAATCACTTAAAGGGTTTCCCGGAATAGTATCTGCCACCTCTTTTCACAATCCCAAGAATGGATAGAAGTCAAATTCTCTCCGCCCCCGTCACAGTGTCACAAGCGAGTTCACGGTGAGCGTTGTCCTATTATGCGCCGCATCCGAAAAACTGCGGTGAATTAGCAAAACATATGGCGACTTAATGATATCAATGAAGGAGCCGCAAGGGCCCCGGCCCAGGAGCGACAAATCTGTTTGGGAGCAGAAGCGTTGTCGTCCACTGTTTGCCTCTGACTGATAGAACAAGCCAACGCCACGTCCATTAAGATCAATACGACGGCCATTATGATAGTAAAAAGCACATTTACCAGGGTTGTCAGGCTCATTATGGCGAGCAGATGGAAGCCCTTGCTCTTACAATTCCAGACAAGAGAAGCAGTGACAAGACTTTAAATTAGGAATCTATAATGCTAATCTATGCTCCGCTTGTGTAGTGGAGATGGAATTGCACTCCTCGCCTGGTGACGGGGATTATTGGACAGCGGCTCTCACTGTAGTGTCTTTTTTTTTTTTTTTTTTAAATGTCATTCGACCAATCTTTAATGAGTGTTTCCTCTCCGTGGGGTTTATGATCATCATTAGCGGTCGACCATTTAAAGTACATCGCCATACGTTAGCATCGCAACCGTCATCAAGGAGCGGTTTAATGTCGGCGATCTTTTCATTGACTTGCCCTTCGAGGTTTGGCTGATGGAAACATAAAAAAGATGCCGATATAATGAGGGTTAAACGCGTTAAAAATACATCTTGTATATCACGGAAGCGTTGGACGGGTTGATGGTCCTGTATAGAGTTGACATTTTACCCATTTTTGCTAGTTTACAGCTTTATATTTTGATTTAACTTGGCCAAAACAAAGGTTTTTTTACGTGTCTAGAGTAACATAAATGTATTCTTTAACGCCTTTTAGACGATAATAATGGACGCAAAATACATTTTATAAAATGTTTCTTTCTGTGATTCCTCCGTTAAAAGTGATTTTTCATCGAAATGTCACTCATTTTCTACTCGCCATCATGTTGACTAAGAGTTGGGATTATTTTCAGAGTAATTTGTTCTTTTCAGAGTTATAGTCAAAAATCTTTGTTCATTTTAATGTAGCGACCGGAGCTCAGTTGTCTTCATCTTCGTCTATAAAAGACTCTAATATAACTAAATGTCTAAATACCTTCATACTTCTCATCTGTAACGACCCTCTTGTATTACGAAAATCGAAATAAATCTGTATATTTTAAGCGTGTTTGTAGCAAAAGCGTCAGGTCTCTTAACTTAAGTGTCTCCTCATTAAAACACATTGAAAGTATAAAAGAGTTACTTGGTAGCCTGATAAAAACATTTTTTTCATTTTTCGGCACAATTTCTAATGTCGAGGCTCCAATACAAGTTTGACTTTGCAGACGAGCAGTATGGAGGTATTTGGATGTTTTTAGGTTTGTCTTTTTTGGATGATATTGATGACGACTACGCTCCAGTTGCTACGTTAGCATTTTTGCCTTTAACTCTTAAAAGGAACAGATTACTCTGAAAATAATCCAGACCCTTAGCCGACATGAGGGTGAGTAGAAAATGAGTGAAGTTGGAATTTTGGAGGAACTATGACTAAGTGACTCACGGACCGATATGGGACCCCATCCCACTGCTTTAAAGTAAAGTTGATACAGAACTCTGCAG
The DNA here is from genome assembly GCF_982586985.1 of Callionymus lyra. Lineage (NCBI taxonomy): Eukaryota > Metazoa > Chordata > Actinopteri > Syngnathiformes > Callionymidae > Callionymus > Callionymus lyra. The sequence goes on from NC_141834.1 coordinate 16,636,804, forward strand.
CGAGAATTCTGACCTGCTCTAGTAGAAGAACTCACATTTCTGAAACTCCTGTGTTTCTCTCTGGGTTGTCTTGACCTTTTAGCATATATTTTATGAATATTATTTTGATATGTTAAGCGCTTTGTGACCCTGGTCTGGAAAAGCGCTCTATAAATGTAAATTACTTTCTTATTTCCACTCAACAGAAACATTTTGTATTTCAATAACTTATACTTAGCAAAAAGCACCTTTTTATCCATCTAATCTATCTAATTGTTGAGGTAATTTTCTACTTACTAATCATTTGTAAAAGGCAAGAAAAAAGGAGCTCTAGAGATCAGAGAACTTGGATCTAATATTCAAGGAAAGTCCTTTCGGTTTCCCTTTCAGCGAGAAGTCATGCTCTGCTCTTGTTCAGCCACCGCTCTCCCTCTCTTCCCCCCGGACTCTCCAAATAAATGGCTAAAAAGAGATCTACTTAAAGCTGTCAGAGAGTGTCGGAGCCAACAGCCGGGCCATTCCGCACGACCTACTCCCTGACCCCCTCTTTTCAGGGGTCACTTGTAGGCTGCCTCTGGTGGGAGTGCAGGGGTAGTCATGCACTGAATGACAATATACAAACATTTGAATCGGCCCCCCGACGTCCGCTTCAACGGTTCCTGAAGAGCGCTTTACTAAAAAAGACTCTTCACCTTTTACTGAATAACGACGGAATGGGGCGATAAACCATATTCAACGCTTCTCTTTAAATCATTCAAACGCTCCCACCCACCCCCAGGGCGGCGATAAAGATGAGAATCACAGGCCACTGAAACAATTCCGCCAGACTAATGATATTATATGACCCTTGGAAAATCTGACAAGATGTTTTAAAATGCAAGATTCCATATAAATACAATAACCATTTCACCCACCATTAGACGCCGGCACTTTAAAATCCATAATTAAAAGAGATAATAGCCCATAATTACTGAATTCCTCTCGGAGGAGATTTTGAGAATTCAAGCCAGTTAAGTTGGCGCCGGTGATAAATTATTCTATTGCTTTGTGTTAACAGCTACAGTCGAGTCATAAGGGCTCGCATTAATGCCTGAACCGTCTCTTCAATATTAATGGCTTCCTTTTGGCGGGCGGGCGTCCTAATGGTGGCCACGGTGTTATGGAGAACAGTTTGATGGCGCTTCGCTTATGTCGATTTATACAAATATAAATGACTTACTTACTAACTTACATTTTTTTTAAATGTATTATTTAATTGTCAAATGTGGCATACACCTTTTATAAGATTTGGTTTTGCCCTTATTTTTTACTTTGATTTTTCGATTTCCATCTCGACATTATTATAGAGACAAACACAAAACTAATGTAGAATAAAATGAGGATAAAGTCTTTATTACTTCTTCTTCATGGCTTTCAAAACAGGTGACAATCCAACAATTCATGTGACAATTTTTCAACCCATCCATCTCTGACCATTTACCCACTAGATGGATGGATAGATGGATGGATGGACAGATGCATAGATGCATGGATGGATGGACAGATGCATAGATGGATGGATGGATGGATGGATGGATAAATGGATGGATGGACTGATGGATGGATAGATGCATAGATGCACAGATGGATGGATGGATGCATGGATGGATGGATAAATATATGGATGGATGGACAGATGCATAGATGCATGGATGGATGGACAGATGCATAGATGGATGGATGGATGGATGGATAAATAAATAGATGGATGGATGGATGGACTGATAGATGGATAGATGCATAGATGCACAGATGGATGGATGCATGGATGGATAGATGGATAGATGGATAGATGGATGGATGGACGGATAGATGGATGGATGGACAGATGCATAGATGCATGGACGGATGGATGGATGGATTGATAGACTTTATTAATCTATGGAGATCTCCTTTGAGAAATTCTGTTTCCAGTTCACAGCAAATTATGTTTTCACGAAAACAAAGTTCAAATAAAAGAACAAAGTGCAAAAAAATGACAGTGCAAATAAAAAGAACAAAGATCATAGGAAATAACGCAAATAAAAGGATACAAAGTTTAACATCATCTTTTCCCCTCACTCCTGCCCCCTAACTCAGAATTATACAATATAATAGCACGAAGAATGAATGAGTCCCTGAGTCTATTAGTGTTGCATCATGATAGGAGCGTTACTTATAGGTGAAAATAATGTTATTTACTGTAGACAAATAAGTAAGTAATAGTTATTTGTAAAGTGACCTTTTCTAGACCAGGGTCACAAAGCGCTTTAACAATCAAAATCAATACACAGTTACAATATATACTTTTAAAAGGCCACAACACATAAGACAAACACAGGAGTCCCACAAAATCAAAAATTGATCCTGAAAGAAACTGGCAGCCAGTGAAGAGTTTTAAGCATCGAGGAAATGTGAGTTCTTCTACTAGAGCGGCTCAGAATTCTCGCTGCAGAGTTTTGTATTAACTGCAGGCGAGACAGATCCTTCCTGTTTACGGAAATAAACTATTACAATAGACTAAATGAGAAGAAACAAACGAATGAGGAAAGATCAAGATCAGGAGGTGTTTAAACAGAAAGACCACAAACAAGACTTTGGCAAAAAATACTCACCACAAGGATATTAAAAAAAAACATTTTGATTTTTTTTATCTAAATTTGACTTCTTTAATTTAAAAGAACAATAAATACAATTGTTTTTCACATAATTTTGTCCAGTATGTCTTTAGTACAATAATGGTCTTTTTTTATCTAGGAATAAAAAAAAACACAAGCTCTAATATCACATTTCCATCCAACACAAGATTATACTTACTTTTTATCTTACTTGAAATATGCTTTTCTCCAGCAATAAGTACTAATACCTGAACAAAAAAACTCTAAATGTACCCTATATACAAAGTATATTTGAGTATATTTGATCCATAACTTTGTTGTGTATATCATGTATCAAACTTCAATTGTGTGTGTACCTTTGTGTGTACCTGTGTGTGTACCTGTGTGTGTACCTGTGTGTACCTTCAATTAACGACCATGACGGACGAGCGTCGGCCTTGAATAATCTCATGTAAAACTAACCCGAACATGAACCTGAACACCGGGTGCAGAACCCCGGGCCGGCGCGAAAGAAAAGTCCTCGCTCGTAATACGATGATGAATAAAAAGATGAATTGGAGCAGAAGGTGAGAAGAGATGGATTGAAGAGAAAGAAGAGAAGTGGTGGCCGGGGGTTCTTGAGAGGGGGGGGGGCCCTGAGTTTGACAGATGCTTTCGGTGATGACCATCTGCCCCGAACAGCAGAGGTGCTGAACCGCCGATTTTTTTCTTTTTTTTTTTTAAAACACCAACTCCTTCCAGCAGCTCCGGAGGAAACCGAGGAGAAGACCTCTGGACTAAAGGTTGTGCCGAGAGAGGAGCGAGGGCCACGCCACCGATGTACAACTTTAATTTATGATGGATGAGATCGCGAGGAAAAGGTCAGCTGGTGATAAATATGAGAGACGCTCGTCCCGCGAGGTCATCAATTATGCCGCGGCTTCTAACTTTCCATCTCGGGGCTGAAATGGATCTCGTATTTGTGGGAAAACTATCTCTTTGAAAATTGGGGTGAATTAATCAAACGGGGGGGCGATGAAGCTCAGGGAGGAGAAGCAGGTTCATGTATCAACGTGGATTGAAGAAGAAAAAAAGAGAGGAGCACAAATTACATTACAAGGTGTGGCGCTGTGTAGTTTTAGCCAAAAAAATACTGGATTCATAAGAGTGTCGGTACTTTTGTTACAGGTACTGAGGTATTGTTAATACTGTCTTGAAGTAAAAAGAAAGGTAAGACCAGATTTTCTCTGAAGTTACATTAAACAAAAATCAGGGGGAAGTGCGTACGTCCTGTGGTACACAACAATTGTATTCGGTACTCCTTGTAGTTATTTAAATAGTCAATACTCAAAATATGACTTATTGGTTATTGATTAGGACTTTGTTTTTTTGTAGTTTTTTTGTATGTTTATCACTTAAGTGAATATTATAAATACGCCTTCAAATCAGAATTTTATATATATATATATAAAATGTAATTATATATTAATTTTAGCATTTTCAGCCTGATGTATTTGATTTTTGTGTAAATACATTTTTTTAGTTTTCCTTTTATTTTTGCTTGATGGCCCCTCGCAAAAGTTACTGTATGACTTTTGGCCCCTGAGGAAATTAACCAATACGTTAGCTTGCGACTATAGACCGTCAAGTCAATTCGCTGGTTTCAATAAAAACTTTAAAACTAAATTTTTCCGAAAAACGGCTATAAAGGCCAAAAAAGAACCATCTACGTGTCGTATAAACTGACAAAGGCATTCTATTATTTGAACATACAAGTATTTTTCCTTCAACATCTCTGAAAACGGGAAATAATGTCGGAAAACTAAAATATAATATCCGACGGACCATGTTAACGCAAATAATTGTTCTCCAAATGTGTAAAATTTTGTTTTTTGAAGGCTCAATTAAAGGTAGAAATTGACCTTATTTATTTATTTTTATTGTTTTTTTTTTTATGAAAAAATTGCTATATTTGCTGTGGCGATTGGAAAAAACAATTTCCCGAAGGGGACCTCCTGAGGGGTCAATAAAGTTCTACCTTACCTTATTTTACCATGAAAACTTGTAAAAAAGGTCACGCCATTTTTTTTTGCTGTCTCTGGTGTGAAAAAAGTTCTGGTTACCTTAGGCAGCTCCTCGTGGTTGGGCTGCGTCGCGGCCTACTGCCATCATTTTGTGAAGGTTGTCGTTAGTCGCTTTACAGAAAATACCAAAAATGTAAACTACCTAAATGTTTTTGTTGTTAAATGAAGGAAGCGTTTAATGAGATGCGGCAGATTCTTCTGCAATAACCACGACTCGACTCTTTAAAACCGAACTTCTACCCATCGAAGCTCGTAACGACTTTATTTCTCGGGAGCGTCGGGAGAATCGACCGAACAATTCCATCCAGAGGTAATGAAATACAGAAGTGTCTTCCTGAAAAGGCGCCACAATGAGATCACAGTAGCCGACCTTTGACCGAGGCCACCGTCCTTTTATCGTCGCCCGTCCTCCCTCTCACCCCCCCACCCCCCCCAACACTCCCCCCTGCCGCCCCGGGAAAAAGTTATTAGCTTCCCTCCATTGTTTCACAAAGTCAGGCGGGTAATGTAGGAAAGATTGGGATGATTACGAGACAAACAGAAGTGAAGAAGCTGCTGATGGAACAGGAGGTGAAAGTCCTAATTCTTTCTTCCTCTGGTGTATATCAATCCGCCGCTGAAAGGGTTATGGTCTTTTTATTCAGCTGACAAGAAGCCAGGATGTTGAGCCCCCCAACCAATCGATGGGCCTCCATTGTCTCCCTGCAACCCACGTCGACAGAAAGAGAAAAAAAAAAAAAGAAGCCTGGACTTGAATTATCTGAAACAGCCCCAAACAGCTGTTTTTTTTTTACGCAGTTGAAGGGAAAGTGAAATATATTAAGGGGTTCTTCACAGCGTGGGCGACCCCAATAAAAAAACATGACCCTCGATCCTTGTCTAATTCCAACCGCCAACAGCTTTTACAACGATGGGCTTTTAATTGTGGGCCCCTTTGTGTTTTGTCAAGTCGGCAATTTATACTTCCTATTTAAAGGACACTTAGGGCGACTTTTTTTTTTATAGGCTCGTGTGAAACTTGAGCGAAAAGTACGTCTTTGAATACTTTCCTGGCTACGAAGTACAGTTAAGCTTTAGACTGAAGGATGAAACTTAAATCATATCAACACTGCTGTTTGTTAAATGATAATTGAAAAAATACAGTTAAAAAAATATAAAAATAAATACCAAATAACTGTTTTCTTTAAGCTTACATTTAAACATAAAATAAAATATTTCAAATGATGTAGCATATACATATTTTGGTTAAAATAATTGCTTTGGAAATAAAATAAACATTATCATTATCTTACTTTTTTATCCCTGACAAAAAATAACATTGACGATTAAAAAAAAAAAACATGGACAAAAAATCTTTATAATTATATACCATATCAATATTTTTGGTTGAAACAAATATCTTAAACCCTGACAATAAAAAGACCAATATTTTCAAAAACATAAATAGAAAATATTTCTAATTATAAAGCATATTAATATTTTGACAAAAAAAAGGTTTTGGATTGTAAAAGAAACTTAAAATAAATAAATAAATAGAACATATTTCTAATTATATATATTTTGGTGAAAAATCCTTTGGAAATGTAAAAACACACAAAAACACTTTTTAAAAAGAAAACATAAATACAAAATGTTGCTAATTATATAGCATAAAAATATTTTGTTCAATAAAAAAAAGGCTTGGAAATATAAAAAAAACATACAAAATATTTCTAATTATTAAGCATATAAATATTTTGGTTAAAAAAAAAAAAACATACAAAGAAACCACTGTTTTATTTGTGCTTAATATTAAACACTGACAATGAAATAAACATAATTAAAAAAAACAACAACAAAATAAATATGAAATACTTCGATTATTTGACGTATTAAACAATTAAATATTAAAAAAAAATACATTTTTTATTTTTAAATGTTCCTATAAATGACGTCTCTAAAACCTGGATATATTCCCGGTGTCCACATTAACCGTCTTCATCTCTCGTCGCGCCCGGCTGTAAGTCTTTGTTTGCGAGGGGGACGTTTTGATTGCTAACTGCCCGCGAGGCTCGACTGCAATTAAATCCCAAGTCAACAGTCGTATTTTGTCTTTTTACAGCACTTCAGAACTTGAGGCGGAGGGACCATTTATAAACAGCAGCAGCAAGAAAGAGCTGCAATACATGTACGTCACGGGCTTCAAAGCCCTTATTGTCGTGACCCCCGACCCCCCGGCCAATCAGTCAAATAAAGGGGTGATGCTGGTGCTAATGGTGCAGCGAGGGGGCCGCGTTCCTCGCTCCTCGAGTCCCAGGGTAGGGTGTAGGGGTCTCCTAAATGTGCCATGTCGTATCGATCCATAGGATCCTGCTCAAAAAAAAAAAAAAAGCCAGACTAGCACTTACCCAGTGACCCAGCTGAGTAAGGTCTATCGCTGGACTGTAGCTAATCAATGGTACCTGTGAGGAGCAGCTCCGTCTTTCACCCGAACACGTCTGCTCTCTGGACGAAAACATCTTCCACGGACCAACATCAGGATATTAAGAAACACCAGTGGAAAAAATATCATAATGATCATTGAAACGTTGAAGTAAAAGATTCTCCGGTCGACGTGATCCTACAACACCTCAGTATATGTGTTTGGATTTATTGAATTTAATCCTAACTTTGAATTTCTCTGTGTTGCTCAGAAGTAGAAAAATGTGGCTGTTTTACTCTTATTAGATTCAAAGAAGGACAAACACAAATAATGAAAAAGACAATATTTCAATGGGACTAATACTTCCTGTTGAAGACGGTTTTTTACATTAAGTTTCCCGACCACGACCCTTATGATTTAGGCACCTTGTGAGCTTGAGTTTGATAGAAAAACCTACATTTTAACTTGAATCCCAATGAGCTTAATTCTTGTTTTTTTTGTTTTAAAATGCAATTTCTATCCAGGATGTTTTTTTTTTCTTTACTAGTAATTAAACCCATTATCTAGTCAAGCATCAGTACTTGAAGGCTAGCTTGGTGTGCGTTACATTTTTGACTTCCAGTCCTCAAATTTAAGACGGTACAATGAGAAAGGTATACATTGAATATATAACTTGTTCTTACTATATAGTATATAGATGGACAGACATTTTAGATGATTGGTAATAATTCAATAGTTTGGTTTTATTGATGTAATACCTGTGACCTCTGATGAAGTACTTGCTGATGAATAAAAACTTCACTTGACAATACAAATTTTACCAATTGACTTAGTTCCCAGATTCGCTTCCTGAACTAAATGTTTAGGAACCTAAAGTAATTTTGAGCCTTTCTTGTATATCGTAGAAAAAACAAGGTAAGACAAAAGTACACAATTGAATGGTCGGCTTAAATTCAGCAGAGCTTTTATCTAGTACTTTTGGGGGGTAGGGAAAGGTTGGGGGACATAATGATGGATGACTTTTAGCAAACATATCTGGCATTCAAAGCACAACCCATGTATTTTTATTGTATATTTTCCCAATTTAAAATGGCGTTAAAAAAGCCACAAGAAGCATTAGAAATTGTGTGTATCACGATACAAGGATGACATAAGTAAGTAAGTAAGTAAGTAATTTATATTAATAGAGCGCTTTTCCAGACCAGGGTCACAAAGCGCTTAAACAATCAATATAATACTCAATAAAATATAAACTAAAAGGTCAAGATAACACCGAGAACAACACAGGAGTTCCGAAAATATCAATGAAAATGCTGCGATAAACCTAATAATAACTGGACATAAAAAAATATCTAGTGCGGTAGATTATCGATACCGAATTGAGAAAACAAATATTTCTGTATTTAAGTGTATCAATAATTTCTTACACCCTTACGAATACTTTCTACTTCTGCTCTTTCTATCCATCGAGCGTCACTTCAGTTCAAGCAAGAGACTCTCTCCAGATCCATCCGATAGCAAAAAAAAAAAACCCTGTTGGTCACGCTTTTAAAACCCAACAAATGTTGACTAGACTCCAGCACTGGTCACTCTTATCTCCGCCGGCTGGAAACATGCTGATAGAAAATAAGGCAAGAAATTATTAGTCGAGCATATTTTTCACGACGTTCGGGGAGTCAGGATGTCAAACTCGTATTCTGACGAAGGTGGATGAAGGAGGGACGAGAGAATCTTGCAGCACTCCAGCTTTTTTTTTTCCTGAAAGGTAATACGTGACCCTCTGATGAAAAGTTCTTCCTTTTCGGAATTAAGTTGAATGTCCAGCGTTATCTCTCGGCTGGAATTTTTCTCTTATCGCCCGGAGGGAAGCGAGTGACAGATTGATGCAAGTTCTTAGCCGAGCCTCCCCACGTACCCTCTGTATGTATCCTGCGACGGACAGATACTGTTAGTGCGCCTCGCTATTTTATACTTAGACCTGTGAAAAGGTGCTGAGAGACGGGGGTAAGAGAGATGGTCCCGGGCATCCGAGCGCTTGGGTGGGAAGAGGATTTGGTTTCACGAGATGCTGGGCTTTGTGTCTGTGGAGCAGAATCTCCTTTTAAATATGATTTTTTAAATGAATTTTGGTTCAAACTAAACCTGTCGGGTTTATCTTTGATAGAGTTTGATTCCTAGTAGGCCTTTTTTTTCTATTGATAAATACATGTTTTTTCTTTCGATTATTTGTTTCTTTAATTAATGAAATTAGTAAATTATATTTATTTGTTCTTCTAAATATATTGATGCTTACTTTTTTACATCTAATGAAAAAGCATGGGTATGAAGAGTGTGATGATTCACATTAGATACTTCTTAAATTAAATATATACAGTATATATATAAAAAACTTTTGGTGATGTGCTGATGTAAATATATTTTCTTTGTGTTTTATAGCGAATACAATTTATGAATTGAATTTATGAAGAATTCTTATTCATTAAATTACAATAATTCTTATCGCAACTTTTAAATGTATTAAAATGAGCAAGTAGAGCACAGACCACCTGTAGAGTTTTGCATTAGAATAAACAAAATTTGTGTTTTTAGTTCCAGGCTCTTACTTGTTGTACTCATTGTATTGTCTTTTCTATAGAAATTTATAAAACTATTAAATGATTAAATATTAATTAAATGTAAACTATTTGGTATTTCTTAATAGGTTGATTAAAAAAGGGAATATATTAATTCAAATACATGTTGGATGTTTTTTTAAATACATTTTTATTGTTACATTAACTGTAAAATGTCTTAAAATTATGTCATGAACATATTTTTCTTGGATCTATCTTCCTTTAATGGAAATCCATTGAATTTAACGCCGAATTAATCATGATTAATTTAGACTAACAATGTGATTAATCAGATTTTTAATCATCATCAAGTTAACATTTTTTGGTTAAATCAAGATTCTTTTAATGATATGAAATATACGTAGGATTTTTCCCGCTCAATATTCTGCCGCCACGTGTTCTGTTGCGCCCTCTCGCAACTTTCGCCCGAAAACCTCTGTTTCAAATCATTACTCCGGCACCACGGGTCGGAACCGACTTAATATGCGTCTGTCATCCACTGATTAGCGCTGCCGGGGAGAAAAAAAACGCCTCCGGAATGCTTCATGCACTTGTGAGAGTTCTGACTCCTCGCCTCGGAACCATAGACCACCAATTACCGTATGAGAGGTTATGATCCTGGGATCAGTTCTTCTGTTGCCAGGATGCTCTGGGAATACAGATCACGGGCCAGTACCGGGTCTTCATATCCTAGCCGGTAACTTTTCCTAACCTCTGCCTGACTATGAATGGAGTTAAACTTCCGACTTGTACTCTCTCTGATCCCACTTTCTTTTTCTCCCCCCCGGTTGAGTACTGGTAAAGTGTGGTTCCCTCTGAGCCCAGGATGGATTCTACGTGTAATTACAGCGTATAATAGAGGACGTTTGTGATGTTTTTTTTTCCTGAAGTACCCGGTATTAATGGGGTTCACCACTTGACATCCTCTCAAGTCCTGGACACCTCGGCGGCGTCTTCTTGATGACGGCCTTTGACCTCGCACTCGTCTGAAGGAGAGCAGAACAGAAGGAAACATCAGAAGAAGTTGAATCTCCCTCTCCCCGACTTATCGGAAGGATCCGTCCCTTTTTCTTGCATTCCAACTATCTGCACCTGGACACTGCTGTTGTGCTCGCGGCGCTTATCGGCAGTCGTGCATTTTTTATCATCCGCCAGGTGCAGCCGGGACATGTTTCCATACAGACAAGGTCTCCTCTTATCGAGAAGCGATATCGCGGTCGTCTGATGCCCGGCGCTTCGGAGAGAGGAAAAAAAAGGGGCCCTGGACGAAAACCTAATCTGGCACCGGTGAATCAAGATCAGGGGGGGACTTGACTGATGCCCCTGGACTGGATTATTGATCGAGTTAACATGTTTTTGATAGCGACTAGAAAACTCCTGAGTTGGGTCAGATGGTAACCAGAGGTAGACCGGTCAACCCGTCTACTACTATGTTAAATGTAAAGGCATACAAATGGATAAACTATTTAATAAATTTGCAGTTAATACAAAACTCTGCAGTGAGAATTCTCACCTGCTCTAGTAGAAGAACTCACATTTCCCCGATCCTTAAAACTCTTCACTGGCTTCCAGTTTCTTTTAGGATCAACTTTAAAATTCTGGTTCTTACTTTCAGATCTATTCATGGTCAGGCCTTCCACCAGTGATCTGATCCAGACTTACACCCCAGCTCAGACTCTGAGGTCTGTGGAGGAGAGAAATCCTTCCAGGCTGTTGCTCCTAAGCTTTGGAACGATCTTCCTCTGTGTTTGATGATCTACTGACTCCTTCAAGAAACATCTTAAGACCTTTGTATTTGTGCTGACTTTCTCTTAATTATCTTTAGGCTTCTGTGTTTGTTACTGTGTTGTCTTGACCTTTTAAAGTTTTTAAATTTGTATGTAGTTTTTACTGTGTGTTGCCTTGTAGTCTAAGCGTCTTGTGACATTGGTCTGTAAAAAGTGCTTTACAAATTAACATACTTACTTACTTAATTACTTGGTCCAAATTACGTATTAGAGCCTTAACTAGCTCAAGCAATGATTTATTAAGACCAACAGGGATGTTTGGACATTGGCGTGACGGACACACTAGATAGAAATGTGAAGGTAAATGTGCTGGTTGGAGTGAAAGAAAAACAAAAACTATATTTGAAGGTTTGGATCCAGTTAGAGGTGGACAGGAATCATGGCTCACCAGTTTGTAAGAGTGGACCGATGGTGTCTGGTGTGGGTCTTTTTTGTCAAGGTATTTGTAACAAGGGGTGTCAGAAATTAAATCTTCTAGTGAGGCAATCCCAGGTCAGACTAGAATACAGTACGGGTCAAAAGTTTAGACACACCTTCTGGGCTCATTCAAAGTTTTTGCAATTTCTTTCCAATGGACTGATCTTAATTTCTTAAAGTAATGATGACCATTTATTTCTCTTAACTGTGTTCCTTTCCAAATTACCCATAGAGATGTATGAACTAACAACAATTACACTAAGTTACCCTGAAAAGACACACCTGTAAAGTAAGAAAAAACCTTTCAGGTGAATATATTTTGAATGTCATCAAAAAACGCTTAGTCTCCTTAGCATTCATTGGAGAAAACATGGCTACTTTGAAGAAACTATACTATAAGTTTTCAGTTATTTTATACTTTTCACTCAAGTACATAATTCCACACGTTTTTTATGCATAATTTTTATGCATTCAGTGAGAGTCTATGATGTAAATCATATGTGTCAAAGTCAAGGCCCGCCATGTGATTTTATGTGGCCTCCATTACCTTGACCAACGAGCAAAAAAAAAAAAAAAAAAAAACTTGTCAGAGGGAAGGCTATTTCAAGAAAGGTGGGAAGGCGAATACATGCTTACCCATCAAGAAAAACAACAAATTGCCGATGAATTAAAAGGCAAACTAGCAGAACGTGACCAATGGATGGTGGAGAGGGGATTCACTTGGTGTGTTCAGGCATCTACTCATCAACAATAATTGACAGCCAATATATAAGCTGGGGAACCTAAAAACGTGACCAATAACTGGTTGTGAACTGAGACTTTCTTTCTTGTTGGGACATATAATGACAAGACTCAACAATCTGATTTTCCTGCAATTGATTTATTTTTTCTTTGCTTGAGATGACAAGTGTGACGACACATGTGCATCAACAGGAAAAGTTGCTTGTCAGACTTATTTCAGTTGCAACTTGTTTTGACTTATTTTTATGTGTAACAATGTATTTAGTGCACCACATGCACATGTGCCATTTTTATTTTATTGTAAAATACTACATCACACATGTTAGCAGCTCACAATTGTTGGTTTTACAGTAGTTATGCCCCCTCTCAAGTAATACATTCAAAGTAATTTATCATTAAGGAGTAGTTACATTTATTTTACATTAGCTTACATTTAGTTACATTTATAAGTTACATCTGGCCCTTCGAGGGCAGCCATTATGATGATGTGGCCCCTGGTGAAAACCAGTTTGACACCCCTGATGTAAATAATCATTAAAAACCAAGCATTGAATGAAACTTTTTTGGCCTGTACTGTACATACATGACCTGGTCTTTCCAGGTGTTGACGTCTGCATAGTGACTAGTGGATCAAGGTTGTCGACACGTCATCTCGTAGTCAGACGGATGATCCCTGGTAGCCGACCGCTCTACCGGTAAACTCCAATCCGGGCGAGTGAACCGGACTGGAAAACCCTAGGAAGGCGGTCGCAGATCCATCAGGTGATGTATTACCCTGTAGGCATCGTAATTTGTTATATAAGCTTCATGTAAGCTCGGCGGCAAAAGATTAAAGACCCTCCAGCTCATTGTATCAGTCACCCGTCAACTGCCGGGTCAATTTCCCTTTAACCCTCGTTTTGTGGTTCAGAGCCCTCCTACAAATATGACGCTGTCAATCAAAAGGTATAGTAGCCGTGCAGTTCATAAACTCCCTCTTGAAACAAATCCCTTGATTGCTTTAAAAAGAAAAATCCTCCTTCACTCACTTCTTACTCGATTTAGAAAGAGGCTCACAAGTCATTAGCGGCCGGCGGACGTTTACACGCGGCGACACAAACGACTAAATGAATCAGCGCATCTATTTAAAGGGTGTGTTCGCTCCATGGTGCCGTGATACGATAAGCCCCAGTATTTTGTTTTTGAATCCTAATGACTGGCGTAGGTGTGCATTCATCATGGATTATTGAGGGGCTTAATTTAATTGAGCCGAAGAGATCGCCTGTAAATCACATTACACTGTCATTTCTCTCTACGGCGCCGGAGACAAAAGCCCCCGCCGGCGTTTTTTTTTTTCGCCTTGACAAGACGCCGGGGGTGTGTGGGGTGTTTCAGGCGGCGGCGGTTGCAATATTCCCCCCCCCACCCACCCCGGCAGGAAAGATGGAGTAATAAGGATTAAGGCTGTGTATTTAGACTTGTGAATAATAGAAGCCGCTCTGCTCACAGGAGGGCATTTATAATGTGCGATTGTTGTCTTTGGGTATCTGAAGACGCCGCCGCTGTAGCTCTTTGTCTGAATCTAGTTAGCAGGGGTTGATAAAGGAAGCTGCGACGGTTGTTGTTTACTCAGTGGAAGCCACGTCGAGACGGAATCATCTTTATCGTCGTTACGGCCTCGAGCGTCGCGCGTAGTTTGGAGACGAAAACATTTGGGAATTGTCTTGTAATTACCGTTCGGTTATAAAGTACTTGCTGAAATACCCGGATGTATTTGGGTTTTTTAATGGCCGTCTTCTTCTGTACAATTAACAAAAGGAGCTGAAATTCTGGAAATGTTATTTTTCATTTTAATACATTTATAGAAATTATTATCAGTATCATTTTCTACCATCCCTCTGTCCCTTTCCTCTTGAGTTAAAACCTTCAGAGGTCAAAGGTCAACATGATATTTGTCAAGCAACACACACTCATTGTGTAGAATCAGTGAGGTTAAACCTGGCCACAGGGTAGAGCGAGGAAACGTGAATCGTCCTGGTGTTACAGGGACAACTTTCATTCAAGCAAGTCTTGTCCAAGTTTTAAAAACACATTAATAAATTCCCTTAACTCACCTAATTATATCAATAAATCTATCTCATGACTCAAGGGTGTAAATGAACATGCGTGAATCATGCTGGAAATAAAATGGCTTCTACTATTTACTTTAATTTTTCTTTCTTGTTAGGATTAACTACTATTTACATTTTATATCAAAATCATAATTATTTATTGTCTAAGTTCTTGAAATTTAATGTATCGGCTCCAAACCACTGGCAGCTGCAGGACCAAATGTCAAATTAAAAAAATGAGTAAATGAAATAAAATGTATTTTGAATATATTTACTATTTATATTGAAAATGTAAAAAAATATATATAACATGTTCAAATATACAAAATATGAATTAAACCATTCTAAAGGTAATACAAAAAAATATTAACAAAAAACACCAAATAATAAACAAATAATACTTGAATGTTTTGTTTGTTTGTATAGTATTTACTTATATAAATATTATATATGATATTTTTTTATTTGAAGCAAGAATTTGTTAAATTAAATCATGTATTTGCAGCGAAAAAAAAGACTTAAAATGAATTAAAATGTTGTTGGTGTGTGTTTGTATTAGCAAAGTAATCAGGTAAAGAAAATGATACTATTATTACAAATAAAACAAAGTAAAGGAAATAAAGATGTGGAAAAATCTAAAGTATTTGCAATTTTTGCAAAGTATTCCTACCGAGGTTATTCACGAACACATTTGCTGTCGTTGAATATCCTTCGAGGGATCGCGCGAGTCGCCGCAGACGTGTCTCGTAGGAAAAAAAAAAACCCTCAACATCAACAACATCCCGTCCAACAGAAGGGGCCACAACACTCCTGTAAAGTGCTACAAAGCTACACCGGGGGAGAACGGCTAAGAAGTGACAGTGCACCTGCAAATAGACCCGGTGTGCGGCGAAGACGAGCGTAGTGTATCCCATAACCCCCCCCCCCCCCTCCGTTATTGCAACACAACATAAGCGGTGGCCCCGGCTGCTATGATGAAGCACCCTTCTCCTCCTGAGAAAGAATGTTTGCTTACTATTTCATCATCCCCCGGGGGCCGCCAGGAAAATAAGCCCATCAGTTGTCATTGTGACAGGATAAAAATGGAGCCGTCATATTCCCGTAACACAATGCAGGCGAAAAAAAAAGAGAGAGAGGTAGGTAGAGCAGGATAAATAATGGGCCCATTTCTCACGCAAAAAAGACTATAAGTTAATATTATCTCCTTTAGGATAATTATTGCCGAGTTCAATTACTGACCCGGGCGACGCCGTGTGGCCCCTCGCACTGTGGGGTTCTGACACACACACCCCTTTTTTACACATTTATCTTCGCAGTCCTACACTGTAAATCTGCATGATGGCAGTGATTTATCTACTGGTGCCCCGTCCCCTGCTCCATCGCCATTTTTCTTAGCGAGCAATGATTGCCCCCCCTTTACCCCGGCGGTCCCTCGAGCCCCCTTGAGCTTAATGTAAGCTTTTCTTTTTACACTGTGTTCTCCAACCAATTTGTGTCCCCCTGCTTTTGTCTTGGGTGAATAGGGACGAGTAGGTCTGGGATTTTGAATTTACTCCACAAGATGTACGACCCGGTGATTGCTAAAAGAGGGGGGGGTGGTGGTGGTGGTGGGGGGGGGGCTCATGAACTCTGCCGCAAATCCTCCCGGGTCTTCCATAACAACCGCATTGTGTAGGAGCCGCTAACAATTGATGCCGCTCGGCTCCCGGGGAACTTTGGCCGTGACTGGAAATGCTGACTCCTTGTTGGGATCGTTGAAGTCATCATTGAAGGATTGAGCGTCGTTCTCGAGTCACCGCTGACCTCACTGACCCCATATTTACAAGTCTTATCTTAGAGGTCCCATCGCTCCTAGGTTCCTTCCTATGTTACATGTATTACTTCTTAATAAATCAACCAAACTATTAGCCCTTTTTTTTTTAACCTTGTCTTAGTCCTACTCTACTCGTCTAGACGGCATTTCTACCAACGCGGTACGTCCAAGCAGATTTCAGTACCTGTTCCGCTCTCTGATTCCAAGCTAGCCGAGCCAGCACTGGGTGACGTCCACCGACTGCCCGCCACTGATTCAAAGCGTTTATTGTCATAGGTACTGCGTATACTGGTTGGTATAAGAGTGAAGTAACTGAGTTACTCCCAACACAAGAAATGAACCCACCATTAAAAGTATCTTCTTGAAGGTATGTCGCCCACAAAAAGTTGTCTGGTGTCTGATAAACGTTTCCAGCATGTTTTATATTTGTGTCACTTATAAAACGGCATGAACAGGGCGATATGTTAATACAGCTCAGTCTACCACAAATGGGTAGCAAGGGCCGATGGAAACGCACCGTAGTGGAGTTGAGTACAGAACTGTCTGTTATGTCGTGTCCATTTATTTGCCTATAGTTGCAGTTGGATTTCATCCTCAGTTATTAGGTTTTCTTTACTTCCAATCATTGGGTTACAAGAAGTTTGAACCCTTTTTAGAAACGTTGGATAAGAATCCTGTGTTGGTCTCGATGTTGTCTTGACCTTTTAAGCATATATTTTATTGGGTATTGTTTTGATTGTTGCTTTGTGACCCTGGTCTTGAAATGCACTAAACAAATATTACTTACTTACTTACTTACTTACTAGCATAAACGCAGTTGGCTATTACTTTTAGGTCTTCACATGCATTCACACGGCACTTTTCCTAATTTTCTGCCGAACAAAACGTATCATCTGAAGTGATATTGTCCGTCAACCCGGATACAAAATATCGTTTTAGCTTAAAATACGAACCACTGTTTGCACAAACTGTTAACCAGCTCTTGTTCCTTCTCACTTCCTGTCCGAATGTCCGTTAGGTTAGGTAGAACTTTATTGATCCCTCAGTAGGTCTCCTTCAGGATTTTTTTTTTTTTCCAATTAGACACAGCAATAAAGCAATTATTCATAAAAGTAAAAATAAAAACAAGAACAAGAACAAAGAGAAATAAAGAGAAAGAACGAGAAAAACAAGCGTCAAGGCGCAACGATGTTTCTTTGGGTGGAAACCATGGGTTACTTATGGCAAACGCTGACTCGGCAAGTAAATGTAATACCTATATTTCAATATTAACCTTCTAAATGTGTGCGTCGTGGAACATAATGATGCATCTGTGAAGTCACCGCATCAAAGACGTGAAAAAAAAACGCCAAATCCATACCCACTTTGTAGAGCCATCAAAAATACATTAGCATGTGCCGTACATCCGTGGACCGCGGGTCACGGCACCCGTTGATAAAAGACCAGAGAGACGCGTCGTAATGTTTCCATCGTGGATCAGTTCAAACGCTAACATTACGGAAAATACACAAAACCTCCCTTTGCAGAATTACATCTCAAAGATTAAAAAAGGTATCAAATCAGAATATACGTATTAAAGAACTGTGTGTATGTCAGCCATTTTTATATCACACGGTACTCGGTTCCCAGTGTGTGACATTTGATCTACAGCGTATAATATCGGGTACTCAGTAGCGCTGCATTTGCATAAGAATCGACTGTCTGCCTACTAAGCAATGACCCGCTTAAAGACTCGCCGAAGACTCGCGTGTCACCGATCGCGCGGCGACGTCTAAATCGAGTCCAAACCACCTCATATTCCCCCGTAATTTTGGCAGCGCCAAACAAATCAAATTGCGTTCTTATGAGACACGTGTTAAAGAGGTGTACACTTTCAGTAATTATTCTGTAAACTCAGCCCCGTATTTTCATGCAAATGCGTTCGATGGTGACACGTCGGATGGCAAATCCAATTTGTTAGTTATGAAACACATGTAGGGAAGGAATGTGTACACTAATTATTTCTGGGGCATCCAGTCTAGTACGACCCCCCCCCCCCTCCGACCGACCCACTACTTGGTGCTCGCAGTGAACTGGATATTACATTTGCTTAAAACTCAATCATGAAAAATGAAGACTCGATTTGAAAAATTTTAATAAAGATAAGTTGCTTCTATCATTGAATCAGGGGAATGCTAATCTGCGCTTTCATTCGGGGGCGGCGGCAGATAATGTCACCCTTGCTCGAGGCTCTTATTTTGCAATAAAGCATTTACATTCTAATGATTTTATTATGGCTTTACACAGGCTGTCGGTGACAGACCGACTGAGCCGCGGCCCCCGTCCTTCCCCGGCAGCCTCCATTCAAATGGGGTTCTGGCAAATTGTATCAGCTATCAGCTCATGGAGCTTTTATCACGCCGGCCCAGTGGCAAGCCAAGGGCCCACCACAATGAGACGTCTATTGCTTGAAGAGTCTGTATTTAATCATTTCTGCTCGCCCGCTATTGTTCTGCTTACAGTGCATAAATAAGTGTTTCAAATAACCCCCGAGTGCCACTGACAATGAAACAAAGTATCTGTCTTATTTATCTTCCGTGCATTCTTCACTCTGCCCTCTTTATTTGTCTATATTTTTCCCAACCACTTTCTTTATTTGCCTGCGGCCATGTTTTTTTTTTTTTATTCCCTCAGCTATCATCTTGGCACAGTCGAAAATTACTCACTGATGAGAAGAAGCGTTTCTGATTTAGATAACCACAATGTGTTTTTTATTTCAGAGACGGAAAATAGTTGCCGTCTGTGGATGATTTTATTAAAATAACCAGGCGGAATATAATAAGTGCTGCCGTTTATATTTTCCAGGAATAAACTTTTGTGAAAAGGTGTTACTTTATTCCTTATTTAGCCTTTTTATGGGGCATTTTTTGTAAAAATAATAAATGACAATTATCACCTAAATATTTAAAGTCCTATCATTGTTCTTAATGTCTTATTTTTTATCCTGTTTACTTGAAAAGTAGTATAAATTGCCTCCTTAATTGGATCGTGTGGAAATGCCTTAACATTTTTTAAATGTATTTATTTGACCCTGGTCTTGAAAAGCGCTATATAAATACAAATTACTTACTTACTTACTTACTTATTTACTCCCAAATAGAAAAACAGCAATGTCAAAAAATATATTTTTTAAATATTGTAGTTTTCCAACATAAATTAAATGTAAATTATTGTTCCTTTGCTGAGAAGCTCAAATGCTCTAAGACTAAGTCTTAAAAAAGCACAAAAAAACATGCATTATAAGGCAAATATACATGTATATAAATACTTTTTTAATGATATGGGAGCTTGAATCGAACACATGTCTTGAAGTAGAGACAACATTTACATTTTTTACTAGATCACCAGCAACATTATTTCATTACTACTACTACAACTGTAAACGTCTTAAATAAGGCACTAAACTTGCGTGTAAAACTAGACTAATTCTTCCCTGATATAATCATGTTACTTGTGAAGTGAGTTAGAGCGGCTCGACTAAATTTTGCACGAGAAAAAAAGTAAAATAAATGAAAAGAAAATGATCTTTAATATGTTTTATTTATTTCACACAAACGATGTTATCTAAAAAATCTGAGAAATGATATCAAAATCCTCAGGTCTCATATATAGGTCAAACTGTGGGCATGTGTAATCGTGCATGCATGGCTGCGTTGATTGAGTCATGTCCCGAAAAATATTAAATTAAAATTAAATTCACACCTTCCTCTTTCAAAAACCCCACATCGTCTCAAATGCTTTGCACCTGTTTTAATTCGCACCTGCCAAGAATCCCGGATCAGGAATGGACTCGGGTGAACTCTGGCTGCGAGCGCTAGCGTTAGCTAACAGCCTTCGGCAACATGTGGATGTCATCACCCGAAGTTAACTTTTCCAATCGTCAGCAGATGCTTCGAAATCCTCGAAAATGTCGGATGATACCGTTCAGATGTTCGGGCGACGGATCCGGTGAGCAGATGCAGTTTCGAGGACGTGTACGGACGACGAGGGGGCGGCTTTGATACTCGTTGTTAATAACAAAAAAAACAACGTTCTTTGATATCAAAGTTTTTTTTTGTACCGAGGCGCTTCTCAATTATCACGACACCATTGACAATTTGTTGAGCTACTTGGTTCGGGATTTTCCTCTCATGTTTAATCATCGCCGCCCTTTGTCCGAGAGCGGGTTCCCGATGCCGTCACTCGTGTTCAGGTATTCTTCTTCTGCCTTTTTTCGTCTGGTGCTCGCCGCCGCCGCCCCCCCGTCCTCACCCTCCTCCTCGCCGCCCGTATTGTGTTCCAAGTTTAACAAGAGTGCTTTGAACTCAATTTGGAGTTGAATCACCTGACCCCGGGGCCGGTTTTGTCACCGCGGCCTCATGTATCAACACGGGCTGCAGAATGCCTCACAGGGACTTTGACTAATTGTCGGGGGTTAAAGCGCTCTTCATGAATCCTCCGGTCTGATCCCCTCCAAATATAATGCATCTGGGCAGGTCCTGAAAGGAGCAGGAAACACTTCTGGTGACCTCGGCGCCGAGGCGTTATTCTGAGAGACACCACCGTAAACCCATCCTTCTTCACCCGCGGCACTTAAATACCTGCCACCATTGTTCCGTTATTGCTGTTGTCCCTTTTTCTTTCAAGCGCGATACTTTATTTTGGTGTATATTGTTACTGCAGTCAAGCTTTTTTATCCTGAAGGCAAACATCAAACTAAGAGACAATATCAGCTTCACAAAAGACCTCCAAACACCATTATATCCTCCACCGCCACCGTATCACAACTCTCACTCCAGTTGGAGATACTTTTCAGCTTGTTTACTTTCCTGGGGATCAGATTTACACATCTGAGGGTACAGTAGTGACTCGTTTGACCAGTTTAACTACAACCAATTATTTAATTTGAAGTAAATGTAATGTTATTTAACATTTTTGTAACTGAAAAAGTAACTATTCATGTATCAATATGGCTTTTTTTAAGTAACCAAAACCAATTAAATTAATTAAATGTCTTTAAAATTCACTATTATTAATGAACGCACCGATTTTCATTTACATCGCAAATATTTTCCTTTATATTGAGAAGTACATTTTCTTAAAAAGTATATATATTCATTTAAAATCTTGAAATTTGAATAAAACTGCAATTAAAAAAAGTTATATTAAAATTTGTATCTGTTTTTAACTATTAAAAACCCCCAAAAGAATCAATAAATGTGGCCCGTAATATAGAAACTTAAAAGTTAATCCAGGTTAATTGATCTGAAAAGTTGATCAAATAAGTAAAATATTATAGATTAATAAAGATATTATTGATGTGTTTATAAATGTATTACAGATAAAAGGATAATAAGTACAATGACGAGAAATAAAAAATCAAAAAATCCAAGCAATCTAATCTAATCTAAAACAAACACAATGATAATAAATCAACCATGATGAAAAAAAATAAGATATTTTTTTATTTTAAACGTCTTTTTATTGAGATTTTCTTTTGGAACTATTATAAAAAATTCAAACAAAAATTCCAATACGACAATTAAACCCAAAATCAAGTAAAAACAACTAATTGCACTGCATTTTGTACTCAGTACAACAACTATACACTTTATTTATTCACTTTGTTTTCCTTAGTTCAATACCTCCAATAAAAGTCTCTTTTTTCCTGAGATAGTGAAGAAATGGGTCCCATTTTTTTTCAAAACACTTATTTGGCCTTTAAATGAACAAGTGATACACTTTCCCTTTTCGTGTAGTTGTGTTTTCCCAGATACACACCAAGGATACATAATGAAAATCTGGAGATTTTACGATTAAACAACAGTCTGCAGTCCTGACTACACCACAAGGTTGAACTGGTACGACCCACGATATCTCGCCAATTGTCGTGAAGACTTTATTGACGCAAAAATCTAATATTTCGTACGGTATATAAGGTGCTTCTACAATAAACACAATTATCATTATTATGTATTTTCTTGACAAGACATTATATTCTTTAGAAATCAATCTGCCTAACCTCGTATCTTAGCATCTCGTACGGTTAGCGTCGCCGCACACATCAACGTCTTTTGTTAACTCGGGCGTTCGTTCGTTGGGGTTTCGCCTCATTACACACTTTCAAATTCATCCTTCTCTCCGAAGGTAACAGGTAATAAATACAGTCATAGAGTCATAATGATAAGCCGCCATATCACAGGAAGATTGACGCCTTTTTTTCCTCTTCTTCCTTTATACTTTGGAGAAGAAAAGAAATTGCGTGTCGCGGATTTGCATTCGGCACATCCCCACCGGCGCGGCGTGTCACCGCCAATCCTCTCGCCTTTCACTCATTGCATTATTCACTGTGTGTTCATTTCCTGTTGATCAGATCCACTGTTTGATGTATTCCCCTAACTTGACACAATGATGCTGATAAAACACTGGCAAATTTACTTATTCTGGTGACAGACAGCAATTTAGCGGGAAATGAAGTCGTCTTGACGACGCCCGCGATATTACACACACACACACACACACACCAAATAACCTGGTTTTGAATAATCACCAGCGACTGTCTGTTTAAATGATTTTTTTTTTCTTCTTATACCCGTTTTTAAAGCGAGCCTTTGATGTGATAATACTAATTCCACGCCCGCGAGAGAGAGAGATGGTGAGAAATAATTTCACTATTAGTGTGTCAGTCAATCCTCCGGCACACACACACCGACAGGCTTTATTAACTGGTAATGATTGAGTCGCTACACAAGTACGATCCTGTGCGCGACAACTTTATTAACGCTCGTGCTTGTACCAAAACAAAATATTCATGAAGCTGCTAATTTTCTGTTCCAGTACTCATCCGGTGTGTACTGTGTTTCTGGGGCGTCAAACTCAGTCAAACAATGGGGATGAAATCTCTTTGCTCTCTCGGTCTCGGGCCGAACAAATGTTATAGTAAATCTCTGTAAAGTTGTTGACATACATGATCTATGTTCCTTATCTTATCTTAAATACTGACAAGTCCCCATATCAATGTGAAAATCTATGCTAATTTTGAGCTAACCATCCGACAGGGAACATTAAATGACCATGTGGTTTAGTTGACTATTATACATGTTGCCCATAGTCAGATGCAACACTAATAGACTCAGGGACTGATTCATTCCTCGTGCTATTAGACTGTTTAATCCTGAATTTGGGGGCAAATGTTCATCTATGTTCATCTTTGTATCCTTTACTTTTAATTATTTCCTTTGATTTATGTTCTTTATAATTGCACTTTGTCATCCCTTGCACTTTGTTCTTTTTTTTTGCCCTTGGTTCTTGTTCTTGTTCTTTTCTTTATGAAACTATCGTCTGCTGTGAACTGGGAACCCGATTTCCAACAATAAAGACGATGTATCGAGTCTGTTTTTTTAATGGCAACATATTTCAAAAAAATAAAAAATGAAAATAAAAGATGTTGAACTTCATGTGTATTAACCACGTTCTGAGGTTGCTTCACGTTTAATCAATGTTTCAAAAATGTGGTTTCTTGGAAAATCTTGACTTGCGAGTACTATTCTCGATATCTATTAAACGTCCGTGTACAGCATCATTTCGGCAACTGAGTGTTGGTATCAATTAGAGCTATTTTTACTTGATTGAAATTGATAAAGTTTGTTTTTCTGGAGTTTAAATCTTGTTTATTGTAACCACATCCACTCTGCTGTGATTGGTCAAGCATACAAGGTTTGTCACCACGTGTCATTAATCCAGGAAGTCTCTCACTCCAATGGACTTGTTGTATAAACAAAGCAGGTGTGATTACAGCTGGCTTGGAGGAGGATTGAAACCCGTTATTATGTCATAATGGACTCTCGTAACCTCTCGTTCGCCCAGATTTAAGACAAACTTTATAAAGTAATAAGTTGAAAACATGGTCATGATGAGGGACTTACGGCATCTTGAAGAGGAAGATTCAACATTTGAAACATGAATCAGGAGAGTTTTGTTTTCACATGAGTTGCTTTTTATTGATAAAACCCATTACATTTTAGTGATGCTATACAGCCTAAAAGAAGAAAAAATACTCCTCAGCGATACTATTGAGTTTGCTGTGTCATAAATGATGATTTATAAACAAAGATTATGACTCAAAATTAGAAAAGTGAATGATTTGTGTGCAATTCAGCCAAGTTTTTATTTGGGTACTTTCACAACACGGAAGGATTTATTGGGAATTAAAAAATCCAAATATTATCAAAGATATTCTACAGTCCAGAAATATTGTATACTTGTTATTTGCATAAGTAATATGAGCATAGCATATCTAGATTGTTAATAAAAAATGTATTTTTTTAAATACTTTAAATCAGTACAATAAGTCCCCCTCTAGGCAGTCAATTTGCCCCCGACTCACTTTTATTACTCTTTTTTTTTCTTTTTTATAAATAAAGGTTTTACTCCCAAATCAAGTCTTTCAAATGATTTCTTAGGTGAAAAAACAAATGGCCTTTTTATTCTCTGAAATAGTTCCGTCCTCTGTTTTACATAGTACAATAGGCTAATACATGATTTAAGGGCCTTTCACGTCCTGCATGCATTAGGATAATGGAAGACAATGATAAAAGTTTCAGGAGCATTAACATCTGATGCATAAAATGAAAGTATAAGAGAAAAAAAGGTTCAAATAACACTGTTGAATATCAAAAAATCTCGGCTCCGGGAACAGAATGTGCATGTCAGTGAAGGATAACTAGGCTCCGGGTCGTCTATTATTCATTTGCTTATCACATTTACTCTGTTTTTACCTAAAGTGGTGTGGACGTCCAGAAGCGGGAGGAAAGGTGGCTGCGGTTCACTGTCGCGTCAAGGAAGTATCGTGGATCACGGACGTCTAGTTGTCAAGGACGGTAAAACACCATCATAGAAAGTCAGATCCAGATTTAGCTTTTATCGCAATAATTGTACTGTCGTTTTCTCACTAAACAATAAGGCAAAAATACAATAGAAGTCGTTGTTCAAGGAAGAAAATTGCACCAGAAAACCGTCACAGAATCTTAATTCTTTACATTTTCGTACCTTGTTTTCTTAGAAGTATAAGCGAGGAAGGAAGTTAGCACGATGTAACATTATACGCCGTCAAATTAAACTGTTACTAACGGTAGTTAAACAAGATTTGTTGGAACAGTTGGTTCTCAAAGGTCCACATTGAATACTGTGACTGTTGTGACGGGTCGACGAGCCAAGAAAAGGAAAGAAAAATCCAAAAGAAACGAGTGCTTTGTTTCATTTTTTCTACGGTTTTATCGTATTTCACTAGACTTGCGTCCTGTCCAGGGTGTCCCCCTGCCTCTCGCCCTATGATACTGGGATAGTCTCAAGTCTCCGCGCGACCGCGGTAAGGGATAAAGCGGTAGAAAATGGATGAATTCTGTACTGACACCAGAAAAAAACAACATATTTTGTCTTTGCAACACAATACAAGTTTCTGATTCTGGAAAAAAGAGTCTTATTGTAAGAAAAGTTAAGAAACATAAAACATTTAATTTATTTGTTGTCAGATATATGTCGGATATTTAAACAGTTGTCTAATTACGCCTTAACACTAAAAAAAAGACAATAAATACTATTTTCAACATGTAATTGTGATTTTAAAACACATTTATTTATTTTAAAATATTTGTAGGGACAATCGGGCCGAAGATAAAGAATAATTACTACAAAATAGTTTTAAAAAAACACTTTATTTTACTAAATTTGAAATCAATCCATAACTTTATGTTACAATAAATTAAATAATTTAGTTTACAGTCATAAAGTTGTCTACCTTATTAGTATTTTAGTTTAACTCTGACATTATTAGGGCCAGTGTTGGCCCCTGGCTTGCACTTTTCCCAGGTCTGTCTTAAACAAAAATGGTTTGTAATGAGTCATTTAAAATAAATGAAGAGCTTCATTGATCGGATATTTTAAAAAATAGATCTTCAGTTAAAGAGTCAATAGATTTCTTCAAGACGAGCCAATACAAACTAATCCAATGTTTTAAATGTTAAATAAAAATGTCTTCGTCCAAACCTCTCGGAAGAAAGCGCCGGCCTACCAGCATTAGTACTTCATTTAAGGTAGTCGTAGTATCCCTGAATATCGATCGTCTGTAGCTTCATTAGCCGGGAACTGACATCCCAGATTGATGTCTCTTTAAAGCGGGTCCTGGTCAGGGGGATACCTGGGGAATCGTGCTATTGACTTTGGAGCGTTTGTTGCTGCCAGGCCTCTGGAGACTGTTGTGTTCGCTTTAATGGGATCCATCAATTCAGCTTCCCCTTTTAATAATTATTGTTTCAGCGTCCGCCATGTTAAATGTTCTCTCCTTTCGCCCCGGAGACGCTCGTCTTCACGTCAGGATTTTTTTAAATATGAGGGTTTTTTTTCTCCTTTTGTTTTTCCAAAGTCAAGCTCTTTCTTCCCCACTGAATAGATCCACGAGGGATCAAGGGGGTAAAGATGAACACTCCATACGTGTAATCCCCGAAATCCATTTTTTTTTCAAAGATGCGACATCATTAACCTGAATAATCGGAAAACGAGGAATCGCTTTTAACGCGGATTAGCGTCGCGGTAATTGAACGGTTGTTGTTTGTGCGCGAGAGAGACAATTGATTTTCATACAATTGATGCCAAAGGAGAAAAAAGATCCCGTTGTCGGTCTTAACGGCGGCTTTGATTCGCTCCTGGTCGAACACACGAAAATGACGACAGGAAGTTGAGGCGCATAAAAGAGCGACCTGGTAGTCCTTCAAGTTCACCTTGTGGTGGGGGGGGGGGCGGGCCTCAGATGGTCTTGCGAAGGCGTTTAGGTGGAGAGAGAGAGAACGACAGAACAAGGGAGGGAGAATGAAGTGATCCCGGTACACGATGAAAAGGAATGCTAATGTTAAGTACATTGATCAGCTCCTCCCGCTTAAGCCTGAAAACAAACCCCCCCCCCCGTCGTCGTCGTCGCAATATCAATACATTGAAAACATCATTTGTATCAGCGGTTGTTTCTTTAATTAAGATCTGGCCCAGATCTCCGGCATCGATCGGTGCCATTACCTTATCGACGTCCGTCTCGCCCCCGAAGCTGACTCAGTGGCTTCTTCTTCTCCCTTCTATTGAAAAAACCCGGGGCCAGGCTCGGGGGGTACAGAGTGCACCTCGGTGTTATGTCACATAAGCAAAAAGACGCGCCTCTTTTGTCCGCCGTTCAAACGAGGTATTCGAGGTAAGTGGTGCGGAGCAGAGATATCGACATCCGATTGTGTCACTTAACGAAATTAAACATGTGGGAAAATAGCTGGCTAGACAGGAATCCTTGTGGGAACATGAAGTGGTCTTGATGTTTAACACGTGGCTTTTAAGAGCCGCGGATACAAGTTTGGGGAACAAGGTATTTATTCAAGTATAACAAGATTCCTACAGAAATGTTGAGGTTTGAGGAGTATTTCGGAATGACACCCTTTTGATAAGGATAATATGATAAGGACCCTGAAAAGAAACCTACGTAAAGACACATGATAAACAAAACACGTACGTAACTTAAAAGTTTGTATCGTATATAAATAATACTACGGTTATATTTTTTTTCGTTAGTCTTGTACAGGGTTCAACCAAAAGTTTTCCTAAAGAATCGGGGAACACTTTGTGTAGCACCTTTAAGAAACTGTATCTTAATCTGTATGCCCATGTAACTTGCTTAACCCCTTGTGTTACCTCAGGGTCAAGGTGACCCAAAGGCAAATGTGTTTGTGGTATCCCTTGTTTACAAGCTCCACCACTGCGTATGGATTTCTGGAAGCCAGGGAGGTCGTTCACCTTGACCCAGGCACAAGACAAGGGATACCACAAAAACATTTGTTTTCGGGCCTTTGGTTAACCATGACTCAGAGATAACACAAGGAATACCACAAACACATTTGATTTCAGGCCTTCGGGTCACCTTGACCCTGAGATAACACAAGGGATACAAATAAAACATTTGTTTTCGGGCCTTTGGGTAATCTTGGCCCAGAGATGACAAAAGAGATACCACAAACACATTTGATTTCAGGCCTTCGGGTCACCTTGACCCTGTGATAACACAAGGGATACAACTAAAACATTTGTTTTCGGGCCTTTGGGTAATCTTGACCCAGAGATGACACAAGGGATACAACAAAAAACATTTGGTTTCTGGTCTTTGGGTAATCTTGACCCAGAGATAACACAAGGGATACAATGAAAACATTTGTTTTCGGGACTTTGGGTCATCTTGACCCATAGATAACACAAGGGATACAACAAAAACATTTGTTTTCAGGCCTTTGGGTCATTTTGACCCAGAGATGTGTTATCTTGAGATGCAGGAGACACTTTTAAACTCTAAAAAGTAAACCAGTTGCTCGTAGGAAAAACCCACTCAAGCATCAATATAAATACAAAACGCCACAAACATTCTTAAGTTGAAGGTTTGTATCGTTTAGAAAACAATACTTCAGATCTAGTTTTTATTCGACTTGTACGAAGTTCAACCAAAAGTCTTCCTAAAACTCTTTGTCTAGACACTTGTTCACCTGCATGTCCATATAACTTGCTCAACACAAGGAAAAAGACCCCATGAAATCATACTTTTAAGCCCCTTTTAATTTGATTAAACAAGCTCATAATTTTCCAACTCAAAGGTTTTTTTTAATGCAGTCGAGAAGAAGAATCTCTCAGGATTGTGTGAGATTATCTCTCTCTTCCTCCTCGCGATATTTTCCTCCTGCAATAACGGCGGCTGAAATGACACCCATTCTTCAATACAGTGTCCAGTATTTACTTCGTCATCATTAAGAATCTATCCCGGAGTCATTACAGTGATTGATTCCACCGTCCGGACCTTAAAGGCACATCTTCTTCTTTCCTCGCCAGGAAACATCCTTTCTTTTCTTCA
Source organism: Callionymus lyra (assembly GCF_982586985.1). Taxonomy (NCBI): domain Eukaryota; kingdom Metazoa; phylum Chordata; class Actinopteri; order Syngnathiformes; family Callionymidae; genus Callionymus; species Callionymus lyra. Next base: position 16,666,283 of record NC_141834.1, read on the forward strand.
GGATCTCCTTTTCCTGTCTAATTGAACAATGGCACCTTTTTTTTTTTTCCTAGGCTGTGCTATCTACAGTTTTTTTTTTTTTTTTCATCCTGGCATCATCCGAACTATCACTCCCGCGCAGACTCCACTTTCCTTCTTCCTTTGAGGCATCCGGCGTCTCCTCCTCGATCCCGGCCCCCTTCACGTTGTCATAGAAAAGAGAGAGAGAGAAGGGGTTCCTGAATCCACAATACCTCCCACCCCCCCCCCCGGGGTGGGGTTTCAGACGCTGCCTCCCGGGGTCCACATCCAGCGCCTGAAATACCGCCAGTGGATCCCACTTGTGAAGCGGTCCAGCATCCCACCCACCTGATAAAACACCTCCTTCCCCCTGCCTCTCGCTCCGGGGCCCCTGAAGTGTTAAATTTGTTTCTCCCCACCTACCCCTACAGATGCACCCCGTATTACACTCCAAACCCACCCCCCCCGTAAAGAATACTATTATTTATTTCTTTCCTCACGAGTAAAGGGATCGGTGAAGGCTTTTTGCATCTCCATGGGCATTTTCGACAACGCCTGCTTCGCTCCGATTGCAAACCACCACAAACAAATCCAATAGCCAACCCCGCTAATCTGATCATCTCATCCGCGGCACTTTTCATGCTGGGTTTTCCTTTCCCCCCTCAGAACCCCTTGTACTAGTTCCAGTCTGCTGGTGTGTGATAAGACACTGGAAATTTAGTCATCATCTTCTGCGAGGAGAAAAAAAAAAAGGAGCTCAGAAGGAGGATTATGATATTCCTTATAACCTTACATCGGATATCGACAGGGGCAGCTCCTCGTCGTACGTACACAACCGTCATGTCCGGGGCCCCCTTTTTTTTTCACTCTCTCTCTCTCTCTCTCTCTCCGCATCCTTTCCTTTTAAAGAAAGGTTGACTTTACAAGATTAGCTCGTCGTCGTCACAATGTCGAAGATAACGGAAGGAAAGAAGAAAAAAGTCTGGCGTGTTGTTGACACGTGTTTACAGACGTGTTAAGATGTTGTTTGGAAAAGAATGAAGTGATATTTTGACGATAGGACGTAGCAATGTGTCAAAAAGATGCTATTTATTGTAAAGCTGTTGACACTAGAGTTGTTTCAAAAATAAACAAAGCTTTGGCAAAAAAAAACCTTTATGATTGTTACAGAAATCGTCAAACTATTGGACTTTTTTGCGAAAGCTCTTTGAATGACGTCTACTGTAGACCGCACGTTTCAGACTTTAGGGGCCAAATTCAATACTTGACTTTACATTTGGCATTCCATACCTTTATATTTTAAATAAAATACAAGCTTTGGCTATAAAAACCTTGATGTTACCCAATTTAAACACACATTTGCTGAGTAAAATATCGTCAAACTTTTGGAGTTTTTTGCGAAAGATGTTTGAATGACGTCTACTGTAGACCACACGTTTCAGACTTTAGGGGCCAAATTCGATTCTTGACTTTACATTCGGCATTCCATACCGCGATATTTAAAAAATGTGCGAAGCTTTGGCTATAAAAACCTTGATGTTACCAAATTTGCTCAGTAAAATATCGTCCAACTTTTGGAATTTTTTTGCGAAAGATGTTTGAATGACGTCTACTGTAGACGCATTCCATACCTTGATATTTAAAACAAATACGAAGATTTGACTATAAAAACCTTTATGATTGTTACAGAAATGTAAAATATTGTCAAACTTTTGGAGTTTTTTGCAAAAGCTCTTTGAATTCAATCTACTGTAGACCACACGTATCAGACTTTAGGGGCCAAATTCAATACTTGACTTTACATTTGGCATTACATACCTCGATATTTTTTAAAAATACGTAGCTTTGGCTATAAAAACCTTGATGATTGTAACTTTTGGAGTCTATTGCGAAAGCTCTTTGAATGACTGGGTATAAGTCATACGACCACTCGCACCGTAGACCACAAGCATCAGACTTTAGGGGCCAAATTCGGCGTGCCGAGTGATTTTATGTGGCCCTTCGGATGGTTGGCTTAACATCAGAGTTGATATTGATTATACTGCTTAAGGTTTTATTAATAAAGTAATGAACATAAATATTAATGTGAAAATGTTCTATAATAAAAAATAAACAAATATATATAAAGTATTAAAAATTAATAATTAAAAGTTTTCATAAAATAATAAACAGAAATATTAACGTGAACATTATATATAATAAAATATATTAAAAAATAATTACTTTCTAGCACCATTTTTTTTTGTTAATAAAAGAAAAAGAAACAGAAAAGGTAACTTATAAAAGTTTATATAGTAAAATAGAAATAATAAAAAATATATCTTTAATAATCAGTGCCTATAATAAAAAGTTTATTTGAAATTCAAATTTGTGGATTTCGTGAAAAAATGACTGAAAACGAAAGGTAACGCGAAAACTATATACAATAAAATAGAAAATAAGAATATAAAACGCTCTTGTAAAAAGTACATATAACAAAGACTGTATTTAAAGTTAGATTATTTTTTACCGCCAACATGTTTATTAATCAATAAATAAACATGTAAAACTATATAATAATATAGAAATACTAATAATGGAGAAAAAACACCTCTAATAAATAAAGTTTGTAACAATGACTTTAATACATTTTGGCTCCAAAAGTATTTATTATAAATGAACGAACAGATAAGATAACATTATTGTTCATGTTGATAAGGATTCCCGTGTTAAACATAAGATAAAGACAATAGTTTGTACCTTTTTAACATTTTAAATAGACTTTCAATACGAGGGAAAATGAGTTTGAAGGAAAAAAATGATAAAAGACACAAACTTCTGACACTCTGGTGAATATACATTTTGTTTGGCCTTAACTGCTTGAATATTTTGGCTCATCATTTTTACCGTGGGCTCGAAAATTTGGAAGGAAAAACCTTTGTGTTGATCCTGTTCAGTTGAAATAGGTCGTAGTGCAAAAAAAGTTTTAACGCTAATCGTAAAATAATTAACTTTGCTTATTACTTCAATCTACCGCACAACAAAATGAGGTAGGATTCCAAAAACAAATCGATTCCCATTAGACTCAACTATTCCCACGTTGGCACATTTGGATTTCCATTGAACAAAGACGGGTAAAGCTGCGTTTGGCTTTTTCGGCGTCCATGGCTGCCAAACGAATCCAACACACCATGTTCCCATTTTCACAACCATGTGTCTCACTTAGTCTGGCAGTTGCACGTGACTTGCTCGGCGATTACTGCCGATGTCATTTAGAGCGGATTTTTTGGCCGGTCAGTAATATCTAATTTCAGCGGGAAACGCTACATTTTTTTTGAATATATTAAAAGATCCAAAGTATCCTTTGGTTGAACTCGCAGGAGTTCCATCAATTACTCGGCGCTCGTAAACTATTGGCACATTTATCCGGTTATTTAAACACAGTGGAATCAAGAACCTGGGTTTTAACATGTTGGGGGGAGTAGAGTTTGAAAAACTGGCTTTTGATGAAATTGGTTTTTGGGGATTTATTGAATTTTCCAGAGCTGTGAGATTTGTCTTGGACAAAGTCCAGTGTTTATCAAGTGTAGGAAATGTCATTTTAAAATAATTAATGTTGAGCAACACTACACCTTTTTTTCGTGGCTGCCCTCGATCACTGGAAATGTATCTTGACAAATATAAAGTGGTTCATTTAGGGTTATATGGAAGTTTTTGACCTCCCGTTATTCCCACAAAATGTGTTGAGTATTTGGCAGTTAAATAACATGCAGAGTTTTTTTTTAACTTGTGATGAAGGTATGAATGGCAAAAAGTGAAAAGTATTTCCAAACTTTAAAACATGGCAACTACTCTGATATGACACATATTACTTGTTTACAATCATAAACCTTTACTTCTGCATTTAGTTTGATTAAAAATGTATTTAGTGACTCTTAAGACAGTTTATAACATTTATTTAAATCACTTTTCTAATTTTAACTTTTAACAACTCCTGCTGAAACGCCACTCCCTCTCAGTGAACTCATCACTATAACTGATTCATGTACAGTGTATATTATTTTTGGTATTTACAACATTTGAGGGGGGTTACAGTCGTTGCTAGCATTATTTTAATATACTGTACATTCTTGAGTATATATCAGTTACAGTATAAGTACAAACGTTAATAAGTTAAGTTGGTGCTTTGGATGTTTAGATCCTTCAAGTACTTTTGAATATTTGTTCATAGTACACTGACACAATATAGATTAGATTAATTTGATCTCTGGAGACGATAAAAGGACGAACAAGAGCAAAGTGCAAAATGAAGAGCATAGATCAAAGGGAAAAAAACACCTAAAATGATATAAATAAGAGTCAAACTCAATCCTATAAGGGGCCAAAATCTTTTAGCAAACCAGGTCACGGGGCTGAACATAACGTATATTTACCAAACTATCTATATCTGGAAGTACGAGTGTGATATTGTCTTTTTAGAGATCGAGATAGTAAAGATAAGATGAGCCTCAAACACTCCCTAAACGATTGTTAATGGAAGTCTCTGTATATATGTTGACATCTATTTTCCTTATCTTATCTTAAACACTAGCGTCTTTAAAGGTCATCATAACATTAATATAGTTGCGATTATAAACAAAAACCCTCCGGCGCTCCACTTAAAAAACGACTTGATCTTCAACATGACGCGTAGAATTTCAGTTCGTACGTAAATATTGTTTAGCTTTAGCATTCGAGTGGTAAAGTAACATGTCGGGAGTAACACGTAACGATGTTCCCGTCACCGTCAGTGTTTCCAAACTACTGCTCTTCAAAACAAAAGGCATGAAAACTCGTTGGGTTGTAAGTCGGTCCATTAACGGGAGTCACGGCGCCATCGTCGTCTATACAGGAAGCTCATTGTTCTGTCATATTCAAAGAGTATAAGCGACGGCTCTGACACGCCGTGTTAAATATTGATCATCGTCTGTTTGAAGTGTTATAACCGTATATCTTAACTCCTCCCCGCACACCTCCTTCTTCCTCTTCTTCTTCCTCCTCCTCTGTTCTTCCTCGCGGTGCGAGTAAGTAAGTTGACATTTTTCCCTCCTGTGATACGGACTCATTCAAAGTCACATTAAATTAGGGCAGAGTCCTGTCTCGCCGCCATCCAGAGTGACAGGAAAGCGTCCCGAGCTACAGGGAGCAGCAGTTACAGTTCCAGCCCCCCCCCCCGCCCCCCCGGCGGCCCCCGCACTTCCCACATCTCCCATCAATATTTCATTAGGTAACCTTAGAAGCCAAGTAGAAGTGAACATGCGTGCGGATTATGCACGCCCGCACACACACACTGCGTCACACCCCAGACACACACACATTTTCTTCAGGTTTTTTTTCGTCAGACGTGCGAGGAAAGCTTAAACCTCCGCTTTTCCTCGTCCTCCTCCTGGCTTACGTTTATTTCTCCTCATTCAGGACGACGAAAATCAATCATTTCATTCTCTCTGCTCCACCGGCCATTAAGAAAAGAAGGAACCGGCGTCTGGAAATGAAATACACATTTCACCCCTCAGCTGATCCCGCCACGTGATAGACTTGTGCGGGCGACAAATGGGGCGACAGTGGGTTTTTTTTCTTTTCTTCTGAAGTCGGGGGGGAAATGTTTGTACTATATATACGTCTAATAATCAGCCCTCATTGCACAGACGTTTGTCGATAAGGTTCTTATCATGAGTCGAGAAAAAATGCGTCGTTTTTTGTCAGTGACGGGGATTCAAGCGTGTCGTGAGGAATCCCCCCAAAATGAAATTTGTAGTCTTGTCCAAGGACTTCCTGATCCCTCCCTGGAGAACACATCTCTGAATCAGGGGGACCCCAAGAAAAAATCAGACCCCCTCGTGTGGGTTTACTCTGGTTTCATCCTACAAAAATCTTTTTCCATTTTTAACTTTAAATTGTCGGTAGGTGTGAGTCTGAGTGTGTGTGTGAATGGTTGTGTGTCTTTTTGTGTTCAGGGTGTCCCCCGCCTTTAGCCCAAGGTAGCTGGGATGGTTTCAGTCGTAATCCATGATATTAAAAAAATGAATTAATGGTCTAAACTGAAGGCAAAGTTTAAATAAGAAAACAATTAAAAATTTGAATTTGTTATTGAAAGCTATTACTTGTATTATTGAAACTTGTATTTGAAATCTTGAATATTCTACTGTTGCTGTGCACTATGGGACTATGGGTATAAATGGTGAGTTTAAATGATCTTTCCAGCACTGCAGTGTAATCTATTTATTTAATTATTTAATCATTTTTTTAGATTTTAAAAACCGAACCATAACGCAAAATTGCGAAAAGATGCAGTTCATCTAGTGTCCACTTGAGGGGTCAACGCAGACGGAGCACAATTGAACAATTCAGCCAATATTATCCGCTAACTAAATGGTTTTTATCACCCAGTAATAAGTATTTTTTACACAATAATAAGTCTCAGATAAACCAGAAAGCATTTACAAAGATGACAGATATTGGTTTCAAAACCGCTGTATGCTAACAAACGAATGCTACATCCATATTGTACAGTATTTAGATTGGTTTTAACCTTAGAATTTACAGAATATCATCTATTGTTTAACTTTTTAAACATACAAATCAGTCACATTGTACTGTATTTTATATTATGGTTTTGATGTCTGATGTCTCCAGGCCCAGGTGCAGAAGATTTTGGGTTAAATAAAGACAACCTGGTCGGATTGTGCCATATTTTTTGGGGACGTAAAGTGTCCCTGCTTCATTATTTATTTAAAGAAAATGGGCCAAAAAACATAAAATGCTGTTATCAGAATCGATAAAACACTCCGGGCGTAACGCGTATTTCCACCCGGCCAAACCCTGATCAATACTTTCTTTATTTAATTCAACAACAAAAAAAAGGGAAACACGACCATGTGTTTCATGTTCTTGATGATCCTCTGATGTTGATAATTCTGTACAAGAAAAAAAATGGGAACAAAAATTTGAGTCTGTAAATTGGCTTCACACCTGCTCGGAATGATTAAGCCGAAGCCATTCCTTTTTTTTTCTCCAACAAACGACGGCAGCGGTCGACAAAAGGTGTTGATTCCGAGGGCAAATTAAGCCTCGAACAGGCGAGATAATGTGCCTGTGATCAATTAACACAGACACAAGGTGTTACCGCTCTCACTTTGAAACTCTCGGGTCCGGCCAAGAGAGGCCGCTTTGTTGCCTTTCGAGTCGAGCGGCGCTAATCATTTCCGTGGCTCGCTTCTATAAAGGCCGGCCCTGGATCCGGAGTATGGATTTAGCCCCGAGACACTCCCCGGGCGACGAACCCACCAGTCAAACATCAGCAGCAGCTAATCTTACTCCGGGAACATCCACATGACATGAAAGACTATATCTATAGTTTTTCACTGCGTTTATTCCACGTCTCTTTTTTTAATTGGGACGAGGTGAGGAGTGGTCTTGTGAAATTTCGACGGAGGGTCACGATGCAGGAAAAAGTGATGGCGGCGCGTTGTTTCGTCCCACTGGATCAAAAGATACTTTTCGCCGCTAGATCTTCTCCTGAAGGACGTTCAATGACGCTCGGATGTGATGCAACAACTTCATCAAATTATTATTTATTCATGACGAGCAAAAGGGTTGTTGGAAGTGTGTAGTGTGGCTGAAAATACAACTTAACGTTATGCTATGGGTTGATTTAAGTGTGTCTTGAATGGATCTATTGTATCATCAGTGTGTGTTTGTACAAAACTCTCTTTTCATTCAAATATTTACATTAGAAAATGATCTTAAGGTCCATCCACTGGAGATTAAAGCTCATAACCACACCTGTGATTGGTCAAACACCGAGGTATGTCACAGCACGTCATCAATCCCCGAAGTCTACACCTCCAAGGGACTCGTTGTATAAACACAGCAGGGACCTGATTACAGCTGGCTGGAGGAGGAGTTGAAGCCATTATTATTACGTCATAATGGACTCCGCTCTCGTAACCTCTCGTTCGCCCAGATTTCAGACGAACTTTATAAAGTAAATACTTCAATTTATAAAGAAAACATTTGAAACATGAGAATGAGTCAGGAAATTTGGGTTTTCACATGAACACAGGAAGATATTCCACCTGTATAACAATATTAACAAAATAATATTGGACAATTACAGTAGAAAACTGGAGAAAATTCTGAACTAATATTGTCGCCATCGTAACAATGCACCTCTAAAAAACGTTTCGATCTTAACAGACAAATTTTGAATCATTGTAAGAAATTAACGAAGCAATATCAAGTAGTTAAACTCTACTTGTTTAGACATTTTATGAACTACAATCGATGATACTAAAAAAAGATAATTTATTAACGAACCGGCTTTTAAGTATGAAATTATGTAAATCTAAAACATTATCTTATTTTCACAAGTTGAACTACTTTTCAGAGCTAAATTAATACTTTTTTTCCAGTAATCCTTTCAATGCTACAAAGAGTAGAGAAAAAAAAATGCAATTTTGACTGTTAACCATTCTTGCAAAAAAAGATAAATAGCCGACACAGCTTTATAATATTATTTAACCACATACACCGATGGTTTAAAAACGAGTGATTCGAGTTGGTTGTGTCGATATTTGTTAATTTAATTGTTAAATCCTGGATATTCAAGGCACATTTTTTGCATGAAGCTTTTTTTTCTTCTTCTTCTTCTTCATACCTGATAGTCAAGTAGCTTTTCGTGTATAATCTCCACAAGCATGCACATTAAACGCCATTGAACGGCGTGTAAGCTTCACACACTGTCAGCTTACTGTCACCATGTTTCCTTTCACATACAAGTGTGTGAGTATTAATCTCGTTGGAGACCGAATACACCGGCTAGACGCCAGGGCCCGGGCTTTGGTCAGGGGAGGGCAGATGATGATATATCAGTGAAAGTGTGAAGCTAAAGTAATATGATGTACCTTATAAAAGCTGGCGAGGGGGAGCGCCGTAATCCCGCCCCCCGCCCCGCCGCCCGGACCCCCTCGACTAAACCATCTTCTCTGAGAGAAGCTGATTCTGCTCGGCCGGCTCTCATCACGGTCCTGAAAGTAGAGCGGGAGATATCTCGCTATTTTCTTTTAGATTAACTGACTGATGGCTCTCTTTAAAGCACATCATCCGCACCGTATGGATCAAGGCAGATACAAATCACATTTCGCTGTCAGGGCGAAAAGATAGTCCTCATGAAACACCCCTGGTCTGACACGGTGTCAGGGTGTGGACCCTCGAACCTCGTATAGAACCGCCTTATAAAAGTGCAGATTTGTCATTTGTTTGCACGAGTCGATGCTACGCCGTAGCGCGACGTATAATGTTGACGTACGTATGGGTGCGAGAAACCTGATCCCCCCTCGTTCGTAGAGATTTTACTGACCTGGTCAGTTTTCAACAGTGCAGAAAACTCACCAGATAATGTCTCCTTCAACTGAGAAAAATCTCTAAACTCAGGAAAATGTTGTCACAACATGATCTGGAGTTTATAATCCATGCGTTTGTGTCTTCTCGCCTGGACTATTGTAAAAGTTTGTTTTCATGTCACAAGAAGGATCTGTCTCGCCTGCAGTTGATTCAGAACTCTGCAGCGAGAATTATGACCTGCTCTAGTAGAAGAACTCACATTTCCCCGATCCTTAAAACTCTTCACTGACTTCCAGTTTCTTTCAGGATCAACTTTAAAATTCTGGTTCTTACTTTCAGATCTATTCATGGTCAGACCATCCATCAGTGATCTGATCCAGCCTTACACCCCAGCTCGGGCTCTGAGGTCTGTGGATCAGAATCTACTGATGGTTCCAGGCTGTTGCTCTTAAGCTTTGGAACGATCTTCTGGAAGTCCTGTGTTGTTCTCTGTGTTGTCTTGACCTTTAAAGTATATATTTTATTGAATATTGTTTTGATTGTTTAAGCGCTTTGTGACCCTGGTCTAGAAAAGCGCTATATAAATACAAATTACTTACTTACTTACCTTCACCGCGTGACATGTGTTCGTACGATGTTAAAATGTGGTGTTACTTTTGGCTTTCACATCTTTTTTTCTTAAGGGGAAGGTAAACGAACACTCGGGGTCTTTCATGAAGACGTGTGTTAACGGTGAGCTAATGATGTCATAAAGAACCCGTGGCCTCGATGTATCAAGCCGCAGATTACACTTCCTGATCCCTGGAGGGGGGACTACAGAGACCCTTTTTTTCAGCTTGAATTACCGAACCAGATTCACCATCTCCATCTAAACATTTTTTATATATATATATATATACATCATAATCCCTTATTCCCCACTATCATAACTCCCTTTCCCCCGGAGCCCCCTCCTCTGCCGGGGAATGACTCCTGGGTTATTGAGAAATTCACCACAGATGTCATCCTCAAGATGAATGTCTCCGATCTGATGTGTGAGGAAAGGAATCTGAGCAGTGTCTGAAAGATGATCGTCAGCAGAAAAAAAAAAGAGGGAACGGTCAGCTGTAAAAACACCAGATAAGGCACATGTGTTCGTTTTTTTTAGTTTGTGCGCCGCCTGATCCGAGGAGTTTATGAGCCCAACTAGAGAGCTAATGATGTGCTACTCGTTTTCACGGATTACTCAAGGAGTTATCATGTGTTTTAGGTCACACTTCTGATTTTTTTCTTCTTGTTTTTTAACTCTCTGGCACTCTTGTGACAGGTGTTTGAACACATGACCCTCCTCTTAAGTCTTAGTATTGGAGCCTTAGCCGTTTTATTATTTCTTCTGTTCTGATGATTTCCATGCCGGGCATATAGAACAAAAAGCTACTGTGAAGCTAGCTTTAGCCTTTTGGACGCTAGCTAAGATCCTTGGTCCACGCGGCCCTTTGACTGTATTTCTGTGGCCCTCGTAATGTCAAAGTATGATCATGTATAAATGGTTCTAATGCATTAACAAATGTATTTTGTATTTATTATCCTTTTACATTTCAACATGACACTCATTTACTTTTTGTGTGTAATTATTCGAGTATATATTAATCCCTCAAAAAAAATTTTATAAGTTAGTTGAAGATAAAAAACTCATATATACAGGAATAAAATTGCAGTTTATTTAGCTTGATAAATGTCATGGGACATAGGGATTTTTTCGTCTTTGTTTTTGCTTGACGGCCCCTAACAACATATACAGAATTTAATGTGGCCCTTGAAGAATTCTAATTGCCCACCCCTGGTTTAAACTGCAGTGGGAAGCATTTGTGCCTTGTTTCCATCACCAGGTCCCTTCACCAAATTTGTGGCTTTCCTTAACAACAAAAAGAACATTTTTGGGGATAGAATCCCAAGTAAATGATTATAGCATTGCCTGATATCAAGTTGAGTATTTTTGGGTACCAAAGAAATTTCAGCCCATGCCTTCTCCAAAATGTGTTCTAGCCTATTGCAAGTAAGATTATCTTTGACTTAAACGGTAAACTCATCCATTGCTGTCTTTTCTCTACTTTGTTTTTACCTGTAAATCGTTTTGTTTTGATTGTATAATTGTAAAGTCCTTTTTGGAGTTGTAGCCAAAACAAATCTATGTTCATTTTAATGTAGCGATCGGCGCCCTGTTGTAGTTGTCTTCATCTTGCTCCAAAAAAGACTACTTTAAAAACATCACAAATACCTTCATCCAAAATTGCAGCGAGAATCCTTACCCGCTCTAGTAGAAGAACTCACATTTCTCCGATCCTAAAAACTCTTCACTGGCTTCCAGTTTCTTTCAGGATCAACTTTAAAATTCTGGTTCTTACTTTCAGATCTATTCATGGTCATGCTCCTCCTTACATCAGTGATCTGATCCAGCCTTACACCCCAGCTCGGGCTCTGAGGTCTGTGGATCAGAATCTACTGATTCCGGACCAGAGGAGAGAAATCCTTCCAGACTGTTGCTCCTAAGCTTTGGAACGATCTGTGTTTGATGATCTACTGACTCCTTCAAGAAACATTTTAAGACATTTTTTATTTGTTCAGGCTTTTCCTTGATTTTCTGGAACTCCTGTGTTGTTATCAGTATTATCTTGTCCTTTAAAGTATCTGTATTTTATTGAGTATTGGTTTGATTGTTTAAGCGCTTTGTGACCCTGGTCTGGAAAAGCGCTCTAAAAATACAAATTAGTTACTTACTTACTATATTATAAGCCTGTTTGTAGTGGAAGATCCGATTCTCTCGGCTCCTGATTCAAGAGTCAAGGCGCAATATTTTCACTGATAGCCTTGAATCTTCTGCTAAAAAACATGCCCTAAAATATAGACTTGTTTAATCTTTTGCCGATACAATTTCTTATGTCTAGGCTTCAATACAAGAGGGACGTTACAGACGACTAGCATTGAGGTATTCAGATGTTTTGAAGTGTCGTTTTGGACAAAAAAAATGAAGGACAAGTGACCCCTGGTCGCTACATTAGCATGAACATACATTTTTTTCCCTGTATCTCCAAAAAAGAACCAGATTACTTCTGATCACGTTAGGTCGTCTTTAAGCAGTCCCGCCGCACTCCCGTCAAGTTCGACCGATTGATCCGAGCGCCGCCGCATCAAGACGTTTTTTTTATCAGTTTAATAGCTCGGCAACATTAGCCACCGTCTAAAGTACGAGTGACTCAGGCAGTGTGAGGGTCTCACTGCTGTTATTGTACTTTCTTGAAAAACAGCCCCGACATGAATCGGTCGCCCCCCCGCCCCCCACCCTCGCCTCGGTGGCCATCAGATTGTAGATGAGGTCAGTCCCTTTGGGCTGTTTAACAGACATCAGTTGTTCTTTCTTCTTCAGGAAATGGTCGCAGCCGATTACTATCCGGAGGATTCATAAATTCTTTATGGGAGAAAAGGCAAGAGTTATACGCGCTGATGAATTCAGTCTGTGACATGACTCTTGCCAAATACCCCCCCGACCCCCCATCCCACCCTGCAACCCCACCGTTGGTTCAGATGAAGAGATGAAGAAGGGCCAGTCCCTTCTTATTCTACTTTTACTTCCTTTGTTCACCCTCTTTATATGTAAATATCTCTTTAACAAGAACTTTAAAAGAAAGTAGGACACACGGTCTGTAAGATTGTTCGTCTAATGCTAATGCTAATCGAGCCCCTGCTTTACTAAATGGACTTTTTGCAAAAACATATCGTACTCTCTTCTGTTCCTGGAGGCCTTTGCTATCTTTGGTGTCGCTCCATCTACATTTGGGCTTATCTACGAACTTTTACCAAAATGCACTCGGTTCAACAGTTGACGTCCAACATCCCTTTTTCCCACATCAATGGCCGCTTTAGTTCCCTCTTTCAAAGCTGTCCACAGCCTTGATGTATTTCCCTTTTTCAGCCGTGGATAGATATCCAGAGGCAGTGTGATGCCGTCCTCCCTCTATTGCTCAAATCCTTGGGTTTGTCTTGTGTGGGGTACTCGCTTAACTGAGCCAATCTGGCTGGACCCAAGCATGCAGAGGAGTTATCCTTTAGTTGGGGCTGTTTGTAAAAAAAAAAACGAGGACACTGTGACACCCCGGGGTGTTTCATAGTGGGTACCAGTTCTTCAAATAAAAAAAAAGGGGGAAAGGCAAAAATAGAATGTCTGTGGTGTCGCTCGCTTCCCCCAAAGTCCCTGGAAATAGATTTCGATGGATACGCTTTCCTCCTCGCCCACTCAAATAATTTCACCGCAAAAAGAACGACGACCCACTCCAGCACTGGCAGACGAACACAGAATAGTCAACGATGAAAACGAGTGTGGGAACTAAACTTAACCGACCAATGTTTGTTTTTTTTCGGGGAGGCTTTACTGGGGGAACCTTTCACCTTTCAGAGTGGGAGGAGACGTCTTTGAAGTGAGCTTTTTTAGTGTAAACAGAATGAGTGGATTATTTGCTAGTTTGGATTGCTACAGGATTTGAGATGCGAAGAAATAACAAGAGTTAAAGATAAACGAATTAATGACTAATAACTTTAGCTCTTGAACTCTTATTTACATCTCCTGCTAGTTAAAGTGATAGTTCAACCAAAATTCAAATTCCACTCATTTTCGCCTCACCCTCATGTCGACTCGGGATTGGGATTCTATCCGATCCTTTTTAGAGTTATAGACAAAAATGTTTGTTCATTTTAAAGTATCGACTGATGCTTAGTATTTTTTGTCTTCTTCCAAATACCTCTATACTGATGTCCGTAACGTCCACTTGTATTGAAGCCTCGACATCAGGAATTGTTCCGAGAAAATTAAACAAGTCTATTATTTAAGCTTGTTTTTTAGCGGACGCTGCTAGGCTAGCTGCTAGGCTAGCTGCTAGGCTAGCTGCTAGGCTAGCAACTAGGCTAGCTACTAGGCTAATTGCTAGTCTAGCTACTTGGCTAGCTGCTCGGCTAGCTGCTAGGCTAGCTGCTGGGCTAGTTGCTCGGCTAGCTGCTAGGCTAGCTGCTCCGCTAGCTGCTCCGCTAGCTGCTAGGCTATAGCTGCTAGGCTAGCTGCTCCGCTAGCTGCTAGGCTAGCTGCTCCGCTAGCTGCTAGGCCAACACCCTACACAGACAGGAAGCACTACTAAATATCTCAAGCACTTCTAGCCTACTGTCTACACGGGAAGCTCTTGCGATAAATGGGTTTTTACGCAATTATAAGTAACACAACATACTCAGTCACACGACCAGTTAAGTCAGAGAAACAATCACTTTCCTGAGGATGATGCAGGTCATGGCTTATTAAAAAACAACCAAAATTCATTGCGCTAGCAGCTTGTACGAGGCTAGCACGGATACTATAGTAACGTGTTAGCTAAAGCCAATAAGAAAGTAACTTGGATAGACTGATCTTTACGGCAAAAGTTGTTCTCCTGTTCTGTAATAAAAATATCCGAAAACATTGAAACTTGTGCTTCTTTGTAAGAAGGTAAGTAAGTGATTTATATTTATGGAGCACTTTTCAAGACCAGGGTCACAGAGCGCTTCAACAATCAAAACCATACTCAATAAAATATTTATTAAAAAGGTTTGTGACTCGGGATGTCAACACAACCATTGGCTGCTTATAATCACATTCATGGTATACACTTCACGTTATCTAAAACCTTTTTTCACCATGTTTTGTTTTTGTGTCGTCACCACCTTTTGTGTATCTGCAGTAAGAACTAATTTTTGGTATCTACCCTTCACACATATAACTCAGTCAAAAGTTGACTTTCTTCCATCTTTCATTGAGGTCAAGTACTACCTGTTCGCCGTGGACACAAAAACTCATGATTATATCAAAAACCGATATTTCTGTACGAAAGAAAAGGTGTTAAAATAACAGTCAACACCAGGGGGGATGATGGCGGGGGGGCGGGGGGCGGGGGGTCCCCCACACATCTGACGCCGAGAGTTACCGAGAACACCGCGGCCAGATCTGGGCGATGTGTGATGACTCCTGGAGGTCAAGACAGGTTAAATGGTATTTGATTAAAATCAGTAGATGGCCAACTCTCTCTCTCTCTTTCTCTCTCTCCCTCTTTTTTTTCAACACATGTAGACACACACACGGACACACACACCGATACAAACACAACCCTCCAGTCGTAGCCCTTTGGGAATCAGGAGAAGAAAAATAGTCTCCTCTCCGGAAGGTTGTTGCGGTTACAAAGGTTTTTTTTTTCGGACGAGACGTGGGCATCGGGGCGTCGGGGGTTGAAGTGAGTCGACCCGTGTGTTTGGTTGGTTTTTTGAAAAAAAAAAAAAAGCAGCGTCTTGCCACTGTTTATCAAGCCACGGCAAATCCAATTAGCCTGTGGCCCGCCTTCCCACCCTATTAACCTGCTCAGCTGTGAGAGCCCTCGACGGCTCCTGCCAATATCTCATTCCTCGCCGTCGCTGATAAGATCGGCTCTAGATACTCAAGCGTTCGGGGGGGCCGGGGACGGGGGGTTCGTGGGGGGGGGGGGGGGGGGGCTCGGTCCAGATGCTCCAGCTGCCGCCGCCAACATTCACCTGTCACTTCCACACCCTCCTAACCCTTCTCTTTCTCCCGCCTTGTCATCGACGAGGACGGCGACTTTTTTTCCGAGGCCCCCAACGGCTTGTTTTCCCCGGGGCCAGACAGCGATCGGGGTGTATATATACCGGGGGCCCCACCATCGCCACCACCAACCACCACCACCGCCGCCGCCGCCGCCGCCTGACAGGAGAGGGGTGGTGGGGTAGGGTTGGGGGGGTGGAACTGATTTTCCTTATCGCGGCCGGCCCACAAAGGGCCAGGCCGAGGGCCCGGGTTGTGATTAGCATTCCTCGGGTGGAGATGTGTCAGCCCTATTTCTATCACAGAGACAGATTGAGTCCGTCTGAGTGACACATTGGCCCCCAGACCGTTGGGGGGACAACATTGTTATTTGAGTTAAGAAATCAATTTGTATCAAATGTACACTGTAATTTATTTGTTGCCTTTGAAGGGGGAACCTGGCTAAAGATAAATGGGAATGGACTTTTTTTTTCTTCCTTCGCTTCCCCTCCTCTTTTTTTTTTTCCCTCACGGTGAAGCTGATAAAGTTCTTGTGAAGCCCGTGATAGTTCCCCCCGCGTCGGGGAGTAAAAAAAAAAGTGACAAACATGTTTTTAAAGTTGCGCAGTGATCTTTAAATCTCAAAAAGAACACCTTGTCGGACATGATAGAACATTCTCCACCTCTTCCCTTCCTGTCCGTCAGCCTCGGCTCCGCTGACATAACAGCTTTAGTAGTTTTTTTTTGCTGACATTTCGCTCTATCGCATACATCTCGGCGGCGGCGACGGGAAGAAGGGAAATTTGTCTTTTTTTTTTTTAATACTTTTTTTTTTTCCGCCTCTCACTTGATTCACAGCGAGCGTCTTAGCGCCGGGATCGAGATGGTCTTTGGGATTAGACGGATTAATGTGCTTTTTCATGTCACAGTTTCAAGCCTGTGAAACAATATTCTGGTCCTTTTGACTCGGGTCTTCTTCTTGCCGGTCCTGGAACTCCCAGCAGTGGGTTTTTTTTCTCGACACAATAACAAACAACTACTTTCATGTCTTCAGACCGTCAGAGAAATGTTGGCGTTTGTTGTCGAATCAAAGAGGAAAACTTGTCGTTTTACTTCCATCTACATCTTTCTTGTTTTCAATACTTCTAAATAGTGCTGAATTGCAATATTTGCGATATAATCGCAATATTGTTTTCACTTTTCTTCACTCTTTATTGTAGTTTGTGTGATTAATTACTTATGAATATAAACGTTTACATCAAACCTTAAGCACATTTCTGCATGAGTTTTTTTAAGTAATTACAGTAAATATATTATGTAATTAAAGTAACTAATTGAACCTTCTTCCTTTATTTCAATGTAAGCTTAGTTTGCTTTAATCTTAAAAATAACTTGATAAACTTATCTTAACAATCACAAAGAAATACATTTTACTGTGCAGTGAATTATATATTGTATTAGAGAAAAAACATTAATAATAAAAAAGGACATTGAAAAATAATCGCATATGTGATCACAATCGCAATATTTAGGAAAATAATCGCAATTATATATTTATTATTATTTATATATTTTTTACGTCTGATTTTAATTCATGGGAAGGAAGCACCACGATTATTGTCCACAAATCCCATGATGCATTGCAGTATAAAAGCTATGATGGCAAAAGGTGTAAATTCAATTTCTGAGATGACATATTTTTGTACAACCACGAACTCTAGATGGAGTTTGTATTAGTTGTCATTCTCAGTTATGACGCTTCAACTTACCCATGATGCATTGGGCCATAGACAAACTAAAGTGGCGAATTTAGATATACAATTTTAAAGGATGATTCAATAATATTTTTAGATATTAATATAAATAACTTATCCTAAAGACTTTTTAAATTGTGGTTACGTGATGTATACAGATCAGATAGGAACACAAATATGTAACCAACAATAAATGGTTGACATATAATTGACCAAATTATTGATGTAATTTTATATCTGAGAGGTGAGGGTCATGAATATTGTTTAATTAAATGTAATGTATTGTATTTTGTATTCAATATTCGTTATTTATTAATATTCCGTTTTATGGTAAAATTACATCACTTTCTTATTGATTTTTATTAATTGTATATATATATTTTTAATCTCTTGTTATTTCATTCATATTATTTCATTTTTATATTCTGTAAATATTCCTGTGTTGTGTTTACAACTGGCAGTAAAAGTTTTTTGAGGCTAATACTCTTTTTTTAACGTTAACAAATTCAGCAAAAAAATACATTACATTATCAAAATAGTTATGTTATGACCGTTTAAAATACACACACACAGGTCTTGAAATCTTAAACATTCATACACATGATCAATTCGTCCCAGCTACCCGGGGAATCACAAGTGATCTGATATGTATGGAAACACAAATGTGTTTGTGGTATCCCTTGTGTTGTCTCTGGGTCAAGGGATACCACCAACACATTTGTTTTCGGGCCCAAGGATTACCTTGACCCAGAGACAACACAAGGGATACCACAAACACATTTGTTTTCAGGCCTAAGGATCACCTTGACCCTAAGATAACACAAGGGATACAACAGACACATTTGTTTTCAGGCCTTCAGGTCACCTTGACCCCGAGACAAGTCAAGGGATACCACAAACACTTTTGTTTTCAGGCCCAAGTGTCACCTTGACCCTGAGATAACACAAGGGATACCACAAGCACATTTGTTTTCAGGCCCAAGGGTCACTTTAACTCTGAGATAACAAAAGGTTTAAAAGGACAAATAAATAATAAAAACAAGTTTTAGTCGCAATTAATTCATCATTTATTGCAAAAAAACATGGATTTTTAATAAATTTGTGTCCTCGTTGTAAAGAGTGATTTTCGACGAACAGCAGGATATCTTGGGCATCAAGAACAGAGTCTGAGGAAGTGAAGCGAGAGCAGGAGAGAAAACGCCGGCGACTATCTGGACACATCAAACATATATGAAGCCTCGGGTCGACCCGACGACTGCTTCCGTCGCAGAGTTCCAGACGAAGAAAAAAACATAGATATGCAAAAATGTCCTCAAAGGACGTCGGATTGAAGAAGGATTTCCACGTTTGTGCCTCAAAGCCTCGACTCTCCAGCCAAACAAGATTAAGAAAATTGAATCATTTCTAAAAGCTACGGGCGAGAATGTAAACTGGTTAACATTCTAATCCAGCGGCGGCAGGTGAGCCTGTTGTACCAACAAACCACCAGAGACTCTTTATGGGAAAGTTTTTAGTTAACGATGCTGACGGAATTATACGAAGTTTTCGTTAGATTTTCGCTGGTGAGGAATTTTACTTTCACTTCCGTTTGTAGCCAGAAAAAAAAATGGCTGCATCAACATTTATGGAGACGTATTTATTTTAATGGGACATAGAAGTGACTCTGTTATGACATCTGTGATATCAATAATAAATACACGTAACTACATAAATAAAGTAGTGAGTGATGTAGAAAATATGTTTGGCTGATGAGCAACAATAATACAAACTGTATTTTACTTTTAAATCATTAAACATGTCTTGTTTGAAAAAGTTTTGATTATAGTTGAAAATTGTTTGATTTTAGTTGAAAATTGTTTGATTATAGTTGAAAATTGTTTGATTTTAGTTGAAAATTGTTTGATTATAGTTGAAAATTGTTTGATTATAGTTGAAAATGGTTTGATTATAGTTGAAAATGGTTTGTTTATAGTTGAAAATTGTTTGATTACAGTTGAAAATTGTTTGATTATAGTTGAAAATTGTTTGATTATAGTTGAAAATTGTTTGATTACAGTTGAAAATTGTTTGATTATAGTTGAAAATTGTTTGATTATAGTTGGAAATTGTTTGATTACAGTTGAAAATTGTTTGATTATAGTTGAAAATTGTTTGATTATAGTTGAAAATTGTTTGATTATAGTTGGAAATTGTTTGATTATAGTTGAAAATTGTTTGATTACAGTTGAAAATTGTTTGATTATAGTTGGAAATTGTTTGATTATAGTTGAAAATTGTTTGATTATAGTTGAAAATTGTTTGATTATAGTTGGAAATTGTTTGATTATAGTTGAAAATGGTTTGATTATAGTTGAAAATTGTTTGATTATAGTTGGAAATTGTTTGATTATAGTTGAAAATTGTTTGATTATAGTTGAAAATGGTTTGATTATAGTTGAAAATGGTTTGTTTATAGTTGAAAATTGTTTGATTATAGTTGAAAATGGTTTGATTATATTTAAAAATTGTGATTATAGTTGAAAATTGTTTGATTATAGTTGACAATTGTTTGATTATAGTTGAAAATTGTTTGATTATAGTTGAAAATTGTTTGATTATATTTAAAAATTGTGATTATAGTTGAAAATTGTTTGATAATAGTTGAAAATTGTGATTATAGTTGAAAATTGTTTGATTACAGTTGAAAATTGTTTGATTATAGTTGAAAATTGTTTGATTATAGTTGAAAATTGTTTGATTATAGTTGAAAATTGTTTGATTATAGTTGAAAATTGTTGGATTATAGTTGAAAATTGTTTGATTATAGTTGACAATTGTTTGATTATAGTTGAAAATTGTTTGATTATAGTTGAAAATTGTTTGATTATAGTTACAAATAGTTTGATAATAGTTGAAAATTGTTCAATAACCATTATTTAATTGTACTTACAAATAATATTGTAAGTATATGATTCATAACAAAATAAATGTGTTCAACCTAAAGTTAGGTGTGAAAAGAAGATTGTATAAAGTTTAAATATATATATATATATATATATATATATATTTTTATATATATATATATATATATATATATATATAAAAAGTTTAAAAACAGTAAATTGATCAAAAACATCACATCATTAATGGATGAAGTGATTCAACAACAACCATCACCTCACACGACAAAAGGTCGCCGCCATCGCGACACAAGGAAGCGATTAGCAGAGGTCAATCAAACAAGAAGCGACCCTTGACCTCTAGAAACCCGTTAAAGTAAACACACCGTCGCCTTATAAAGTTTCACGTTTCGCGTGTTTGTTTTTCCAGAGACGTGGCCCTGGTCCCTGGTCCCTGGTCCCGGGGCCCGGCGTGGGCGGCTCTGGTAACATGTTACCATGCAGATCCGACGCCGGCGCTCTTATCGCCTGAACTCTGGCTGACCTTTTACCCCGCGTTCTCCGGCCGCCGCTCTATATCCGTCACATCATCGGCCGCGATACTCTTTCCACGGGCGCTCGGGTGTCATTGTGGGAAACGCATCTTCCACTTTTAAGGTATATTTTCGTCACACACGCACTCGTTCCTCCATCTTTGCGTCGGTAATATATCGGATTAGAATCTCACTCGTCGCCTCCGCGTCGGTCTTGGGTTTTTGGAAGCGAACACTGATCATAACGTAAATGGCGTGTTCGCACTCTGTCAACGGGGATCTGGTTGGAAGCGCTCGGGTCAGAGAAGGAGTCGCGAGGCTTCGCTCGTGGTCGTTCACTGACAGACTGATGGATCCTCACAGCTTCACAACAGATGGTTGTTCTTCGCTCCTGCTGCGTCCAATCCTGGAATAAGACGCTGATCTCACGAGAGACCTCCAGGAATCTGTTTCATCTTCCACACGTACAGCCATTATTATTCTTATTATAATCCACACGTACTGTCCTTTATTATTCTTGTTATTATCCACACATACAGTCCTTTATTATTCTTATTATAATCCACACATACAGTCCTTTATTATTCTTATTATTATCCACACATACAGTCCTTTATTATTCTTATTATTATCCACACATACAGTCCTTTATTATTCTTATTATAATCCACACGTACAGCCATTATTATTCTTGTTATAATCCACACGTACTGTCCTTTATTATTCTTGTTATAATCCACACATACAGTCCTTTATTATTCTTATTATTATCCACACATACAGTCCTTTATTATTCTTATTATAATCCACACATACAGTCCTTTATTATTCTTATTATTATCCACACATACAGTCCTTTATTATTCTTATTATTATCCATACGTACTGTCCTTTATTATTCTTATTATTATCCATACGTACTGTCCTTTATTATTCTTATTATTATCCACACATACAGTCCTTTATTATTCTTATTATTATCCACACATACAGGCCTTTATTATTCTTATTATTATCCACACATACAGGCCTTTATTATTCTTATTATAATCCACACATACAGTCCTTTATTATTCTTATTATTATCCATACGTACTGTCCTTTATTATTCTTATTATTATCCACACGTACAGGCCTTTATTATTCTTATTATAATCCACACATACAGTCCTTTATTATTCTTATTATTATCCACACATACAGGCCTTTATTATTCTTATTATAATCCACACGTACAGCCATTATTATTCTTATTATAATCCACACGTACAGTCCTTTATTATTCTTATTATTATCCACACATACAGTCCTTTATTATTCTTATTATTATCCTGCTCTCGATCGTACACTCGCCGGGTTCATCGTCGTCAGGAAATACATACAAATACTGTTAATATAGATGTTTTTTGACACAAATGAGATAATCTTGCATATAATCGTGTCACAAATTAATATGTTTTTATTAACTTCTTATTTGAATAAAAACACATGATCAATTTAAAATTAAACTATTAAAAAATATTATTATTGTAAAATGATGAACAAGGAGCAAAAAAACACATAATAAAAATAAATTAGACAAAATAAATGAAAGTTAATTAAGAGTAAACTTGTTAAAAAATGTATATGAAAAATAATGAGCAAAAAGAAGGAGCAAAATAACTCTGGATATGAATTTTAAAACGTCTTTACTTGAAATTTAAATGGAATTAAAATTGGGCGTATTTTTAAAGGGTGTCAAATTTTAGTCTATTTGTTACTATTTCATTTTTTATTATTTACATGGTTACAAGACCAATGTTGAATGAAATAATTTGCAATGAAATAACAACTCAGGCCCATTTTATTATGAGTCAATGTGAGTTTATTAATTAATAAATTAATTAACGTCTTATCTCATGGTCAAAGTGATCCCGAGGCAAGAAAACCAATGTGTTTCTTGAATCCTTCACCTTCGGGTCAACTTGACCCAGAGACAACACAGGGGATACCACATACACATTTGTTTTCTGCCTTTTGGGTCACCTTTACCCAGAGACAACACAAGGGATACCACATACACATTTGTTGTCCAAAACGTATCTAAAAATGATTCCATAGCAAGAAAAGCTGCGATGCAAAGATCCGATAAACAAGAATTTTAATCCTACGTTAAAAAACACGTTGTTATTCCTGAATCTAATCAACACAGGTTGTTACCAGTTAAGAAACGATGGCTTCGACATGTGTTCAGAATCTGGATCCTCAAAGTTTCCACCTCGTGCTACTATTAGCTTCGATAAAACGGATCCATAAGTAGCCGTCGCACAATAATTCCCTCCATGAATCGTTCGTCACATGGTTATTTTTGAGCCCCGACGCGTGTAATTTATTGTTTCCTGAACCGTACATCTGGTGTCGGATCTGGAAGCGGATCCGTGCCATTTGGCCTACAGATGTCTGCTGGAACATAAACGTTATAATATCTGAGCCTAAGAATAATCTGCCGCCATAATGATGCGGAAACGTGACCCCGCGGCGGCGCGTTTGAGAAGTGCTAATGCCCACCTAGCCGTTCATAAATCAAGCTTTTAAAGCCACAACTTGTTTGTGCTTTAGAGAGACTTAGTTTGGCTTTTGGCGAGAGGTTTCTCGGATGCCACACCGCTCAGCATTAATCCAAAAAACGACTTGTAAGATATTCCGGGAAGTGTTTCTGGGAATCGGGGCGTGATGGATGGATGTTACCGAGAAGGAGTTGTCACTGTACGGTCGTCTGGAATCCAAGGGTTGACGGGAGGGTCAGCGAGGTTTGATTTCTTCTGATTCACTTACGATAAAATGTTCTTTAGCACTTGAGGTTGACACATAGCTTAGGCTTTGTTGTAGCTCGTTAGCATAGCATTGCTAACTATTTAGCGCTAGAGATTCATACAATTGCATGGCAGAATAAAAGACACAACACTTATGAATATAATGTATAATACATTACATAAAATAAAAAATACCCAGCGCTTTGGAATAAAGAATGTGTACATGGAAAAACACAACTCATTTGTACACGGAAAAACAACTAATTTCTACATAAAAAACACAACTAATTTGTACACAGACATAACTCATTTGTACAAACACAACTCAATTGTTGACAAAAACACAACTCATTTGTACACGGAAAAACAACTAATTTCTACATAAAAAACACAACTAATTTGTACACAGACATAACTCATTTGTACAAACACAACTAAATTGTTGACAAAAACACAACTCATTTGTACACAAAAAACAAGAATAACTTGTACACAAAACACACAACTAATGTGTTCACAAAAAACACAACTAATTTGTACATAAAAACACAACTAATTTTTACACAAAAATCTAAACTCATTTTGTACACAGAAAACACGACTCATTTGTACACAAAAGCACGACTCATTTGTACACAAAAACACAACTCATTTGTTCACAAAAACATAACTAAATAGAAAAAAACACAACTAATATACACACAAAAAACACAACCCATCTGCACACAAAAAACACAACTCATTTGCATACAAAACAACAACAAAATGATTCTGATTACAAAGAGTAACATGGAATAACATCATCTTTTCCCTCCTGCCCACAAACTCAGGATTAAACCACCTAATAACACGAGGAATGAATGAGTCCCTGAGTCTATTAGTGTTGCATCATGGGAGGAGCATTCCTGCTCCAGAAGCCAATCAGCACAGAGTATACACAACTCTCAACTCGTTCGTCTGTTAGCTAATATCATGTTGCAATCCCCTCGATGCAGCCGAAAATGCGTCAAATTTAAAGCCAAAAATAGAACCATCTGAGATGTCTGTATTAGCTTCTATGCTAGCTCTTCTAGCCTCCACTGCCATGTTCAGTATAAACTATTAGCTTTCATGTCTCACTTGTTCCACTTTATTCAAGACTGATTTGATGTTTAAAAGAACACACGTTTGTAAAAGAACAAAGTATCAAGTGTGTATATATGCGGTGCCGTGGATCGACACCTGTGCCGACCACCGACCCCCAAAAAAAAGCCGAGAGGTTAAAACATCGAATCCTGAGGTCTGGCCGTCTGCCGCTCTGAGCGATGGCGGCGCTGAAGGCCGCTCTGAAGCGAAGGCGGCGTGATGTACGATGCGGTCCGGCGTGGTTGCGATTAACGAATTGGCAGAACAGTGGCGTCCATTAATAAACTCTCTCTCTCCTCCCCTCGAGAGACGGAGCCTCCACTGCATCATTGTTCCAGCTTCGCTAATAACATGATTTGTGTCGTGTTTTTTTTTGCAGATTCTCACTTCTTTTTTCTGACGCTTCAGTATAATTCAGGGAGGTGTGGTCGCTCCACGGAGGCAGGAAACTGCAGCGTCTCAGATATAGATTTCCTGCGACTCCAGCCCACTCTTTTTGCTGCGGGGTTTGAAGAATTTAAGTTAATAAACGGCTTCATGAGGAGAGATTAAAGACGCCGTGTAATTTGATTAAGTGAGCGGGAACAAGAGAGGCCAGCGATGGGGAAAAATCAGCTTATCCAGCGCCTCATTAGAGGGAACAATCCTTTAAAAGCTCCCGGGTACCGATCCACGCTGAGGATGCGGCAGGAATTAAAGCGAAAAAAAAATAAGCGATGAACATTTTTTCGTGATAAATGAGCTGCTCAGAGCCAGAAAATGATTGTGCTAGAATGCTGATGAAGAACATCCCTGGGACTATTATTGGCTGCGATAGAAATGGAATAATTACTAAAAACATATGTATATTTAGGTAATAGAAGACATTATTTATTAAAAGACAACTTTTCATTCATTCTTTTTTTTCTACTTCCGTTTCTCTGGTCAATGGACACTTTTAAATATCATAAGATCAATATATTTTATTTTTTTATTGAAAAGAAAAAAGTAGAAAAATGTTTAAATATAAAACTACCATTCTACTCTATCCACTCTACTCTACTCTACTCTACTCACCTCACCCTACTCTACTCTAATGCACTCTACTCTACTCTACTCTACTGTACTCTCTCCACTCTACTCACTGTACTCTAATATTTATCCCTTATTTTCAATACACAACATTGCATATTATTTATAACAAACAACAACATTGTATGTATGTTTATATATATATATATATATATATATATATACTGTATATATATATATACTGTATATATATATATATATATATATATATACACTATGGTTGTCAAAAGTATCAGAACTTGCATTATCTATTCTTAATGTTGTATCTGGATACCATACTGCTTTGAAAGTATCTATACAATATTTACGACCTATTATTATTTGTTGTATTTATTGATTGCACTACTTCAGACCTGAAACATTGTTGTCATAGTTGCAGTTTCTTTTTGCACTTTGTGTTTGATTATAAATAAACGGTAGTGAGTAGTGAACATTTTAGCATTTTTCCTGTAGATAAAATCCTTTCATAGTATATATATGTCAAAGTACAATTGTATCCAGTAGGATATGGAATCCTATTAGTACAGATTGGATCTCTACCAGATGCTACTAGTACAGATTCCAATCTGTACTAGTAAAGGTTTGAAATCCAACTACTGAACTGGGATCTGAATATTGGAATTCCAATCTGTCCTGGGACCAATGGGAATTCTACCAGGACAATCTCCAATTCTTATAGGAGAAATTAGGATTATATTTTACAGATTACATCTATATATATATATATTGATGTAATCAAACCCTAACCCATATAAATATTAAGATCCAATCTGTACTAGTGGGATTCAAGATCTTACTGGATTCCAATCTGTACTTTGTAATATATATAAACGTATACTGGTATTGAGTATCCAATATTTTGTCCCATAATTGGTTGGAGTTTAATATTTTTGTGTTGTGACAATCCTAATACACACATACATATGTACTTTTATGTACTTGTAATACTTATATAAACGTCAGGCGTTATTAAACATATGAACTCCAGTACGGGAACATTTCGGCTTCATTCCCTCAGGTTCTCTCAGATCAAGATTAAGTTCCTGGAGAATAAAAAAATAAAACCTCCGGATTCTCTCCGAGTCGCCCTCCACGATATGCCGGGAATATCTTCAATCCAATCCCAGATTTAGACGTTTCTTGCCACCGTAAAAAAAAAAACGTGTCTGGAGCCTTCGGACCGTCGTTCCTTCCAGACGTCTTAGTTAGCGGGATGAAGAAATCCCTGTCAGCGGACCGGTGTCTTCCCTCCCTCTTCCCTCTTCCCTCTTCCCTCGCTCTCTCTCGGCACCGCCAGGTTAATTTATATTTCTCAAACCTCGCTCCCTTTTTTTTTTTCTTTCTTTCTTTCCCTTTAGAAATGGATTCAGTTGAAGTGTTGGCGCCCGGATCGTTATCGGCGCCGCTATCGTTTCCGCCGGGACAGGCCCCAGCCATCATCACAAATGGCCATTTTTCAGCGGGAATAAAAACATATGAATTAAACTTCATAAGCTTATCTGGTCTTTGATATGTAGAAAGCCCACGGTTTATTTCCACATTAATCCCCGCCGCCCCGTCTATTGCTCTTTGATGCATGAAGGTGGGTTTTTCCGTGGATCCTGCCAGGTATATATATGTGACGGGGGGGGGAGACGAGTCCGACCCCCGTTCAGGGCTCGAAGAATTTCATCACAAAAGGGGGCGAGAACCATATGCATTGAGATACTTGCCTGGCGAGCAAAAAAAAAAAGGGGGTCATGTAGCCCGATACTGAATTTCCCTTTGCCCCCTTTGTGCGATCTTAATTGTCTGTCATTTTCTGTCTGCGACCCCGTCTGTGTGCGCCCCCAAATAAAAAAAAAAAACCTATGGAAAAACATGAAAGGTGGAGCACTGCCCCTTCACTTTCATCGAGGGATCGTTTACCAGGGGTCTTCGCCGCGGCTACCCCGGGCTTGTGTTACGTACCTCATAAAAGTAGCTCTTGTTTCACCGTTGTGCTGCCCCATCTGGGTGCCGGACTAATCTGTCAAGCCAAAGCTCCCAGGCAAATTCTTCCGCGGCGTAATAGACACTGGTACGTCTGACCCCCCCCTCATACCGCCCTCCACCCATGCTAGTCTTTTTTTTTTTTTTTTCGGTGGGTTCCCCTCGTGCCATGACAGCGAGATGCCAGGGCGAGGGTTCATCGTGCGTCTGTCGTTGTTTCACGGAGGTGTTGACCTCATCGAGCGTTATTTTTGAGCACTTACAAGACGGCGAAGGGCGTTTTTTTAAGTCCTTTTTTTTCTCGTTTCAATAGTTGCCGAAGAACTTTGACAGGCAGTTGGAAAAACCCTGAGGGAATTGGGTCACGGAGGAGCGGGAGCAAGACCTCGGGCACAGTTTGAAGTGTTTTTTTTTACTCTTTTAAAGAAGGTTTTTAACAGTCAAGGAAGAGAAACTGTCTCTCACTCTACTTCTAAAATGGTACTTTTTAAAGTACTTGGCATCCACTATTAAGTGCATATCAATATAACTGATATATATTTAGATAAATACACTAAATAATCTTGAAAATGTACCAACAAAACGGATTTCCATGAAGTTACCACAACTTTTTAACACGAAACCCTTTACACGACTAATACACAAGTATACAAAACAACACACATATAAATCACAGCGGATGATCGTTTAAACAAGTGCCTGAAACAACACAATGGATTAGAAACACAATGAAGAACAGCCGGGGAAAAACAAAATGAAGAAATGTTGATTACACAACAAAATGAATCAAATACGTTTCTCGCACAACACGAGGAGTCGTGACTCACACCAGGCGATAAATAACAATGGATTTGAAACACAAAAAACAAAACACCATAATTCGTCACATATGAACGCGCAACATGCTAGCAAGCTAGCCGCAACAACAAAAGAAAGAGAACAAATCTTTACACGTGAATAACATTTATTTTTGAATTGTTTTACTTAAGCACGACTAACAACACAACAATTAATTTGAAACACAAGGACAGTTCATCAGAGCAGAGTATTTAACATGCTAGCAAAACTAGCTAGAACTACACACAAAAAAACCCCAAATATATCATCTTAATTTAAGGATACATTTTGTACTTAACATACAAAATTATCAAACAGGGCATGCACAACACAATAAAATAAACTAAAAAATAATGAATCCCAGCGGCTATGCTAACATGCTAACATAACTAGCCACTTCAGCAAAAGGAAAATGTATCTCTTTCTAAAACACTATTATATATTTATAGTAGTATAACTATAAGAAAAGATGCTATTACATCCAACATGTGATACACAACAATGTATAGGTAACAAAAGCTGAAAACACATCTATTACAGCGGATTACCTGACATGCTAGCAAAAAACCAAAACTATAAAAACAGATGTCTTGACAAACACAAATAATTTAAACGTACTTACTAATTTCTACACTACGTGTAAGAGATAAATACACACAACGATTGATTTTCAACACAATGAAAAACACAAAAATAATCCATCACAGAAGATCACATGACATGCTAGCAAAACTAGCCAAAACTATAAAAGAGATTCTAAGAGAAAATAAAATCATTTAAACGTACATACTAATTTCCTACACTACCTGTAACAAATTAATACACGATTGATTTTCAACACAATAAAAAAAAAATAATAATAATCCATCACAGAAGATCACATGACATGCTAGCAAAGCTAGCCAAAACTACAAAATAAAAAAATAAAACAACAATTTTCCTAAAAAACAAAATTCAAATTAAAGTATTTATTTCACAGTGAAGATAAGATATTACTACACAGAAAATGCACGACACAACAATGTATTTGAAACAGGAAAAAAGACAAAGTTAATCACAGCAAGTTACATGCAATGCTAGCAAAACTAGCAATAAGATTATACATATATATTTAGCCCAACATTACCAATCAAATCTATCAATAACTCTACACACAACAAACATATAACATTGATTTGAATCACTGCAACACAACACAAAAGTCACACATAAACATGACTTAATCTAAACACAATATATCTTAAAACTCATCACAAACACACACAAAACAATCGAACACGACTAATTGACTTCTTCCGTCCACGAACCCTCCGCCCACCGGATGAACGCGACGCCTCGCTCGCCGTCTCGTAGCGCCTCATCCCCGGCGAGCTGGGACGAGAAGCGAAGACGGTGACAACCTCTCGCTGGCGGTGCCACCCGGCGTGCCGGGGGAACAGAGGCGACGCTCCGGATGATCACATCCGTGAGCCTCCTACAAGACAGTCATGCTATTCTAAGCAGATTTGCTCTAAAAGAGGCGGAGAAGAGGATATTTCTTCTTTAAAGAAGTCTTATCGCCGAGGCTGTCGCTTCGCCGCGGAGAGGCTGACAGCGACAGCCCGCTGTGGCGTGGAGTGGCCTCGCTGTGCTGCTGCTGTTAGCGATAGACGAGCAGGACAGCCGTGCAACTCTGCTATTCTCTTCCTCCTAACAAAGTGTGGCACCAGCCTCTCGCTGCTGCTCATTTACACTCGTTTTAACTGCAGGCGTCTTGTGAGGAAGCTTTTCTTTACTGTGTGCTGCAACCGTTTCTTACCGTCCGAATACTACTTTAGATTCTTGTCTTTTAGTTTAGTGTTAAAAGACAACGTCACAATCTGACTCTGCAGACAGGGAACAGTGTATGAATACATTTTTATTTCAATTTAAAAAGTAATTTTGGTAATTTTTTTCATGAGTTTTAGGGAAAATAGTTTGAAACATGTTGATTTTGTTTTAGTATTCTTTAGTAGTTACATGTGACTATAAGGGTTTTTTATTAGGACTTTTTTCTTACTCATTTTTGTGAGTATTTATTGACTCTCAAAATTGGAACATTTAAAAAACTATTAAAAAAATTATAAATTTAGTCATTTATCCTAGATTTTACAAGATGTTTTTTTTTGGAGTTTTTTTTTTTTCTTGTTTCCATTATATTTAGGCTTTTGGCTCCTTCACTGCCCCCTAAAGAAAAGTGTGGCCCCACCGCTTTAAATTGTACCTTTAATTTTTAATTTTGTTGTGTTACTATCTATAAAAAAAACATTTTTAAGATATTATCAAGGCAGTTGTTTGTCATAAATACCTGGAGTTGAACCTGCTATCAATAGTACACTTTTGATAGAGTATAAATGTATTTTTTTTTATTACTTAAGTTACATTGAATTATTGGTACTTGTGTTCTCTGATAAAAACTAATCTAATCGTTATAGCGCTCAAGAGACCAAGGACAGAGCCTTGTGGAACCCCAGTTTGCAAGAAGACACTTACTTGTACTAAATCTCTGCATGAATTGTCCAAATACAAGACCTGATTAAATCAATCAATTAAAACTTTGTTCAACTTGTGGTCTATTTTATTTCAATCTCCAGCGTGCAATGAAAAACTAGTCGCATCTTGATGATGGAGTTAAAAGGAGGCTCCTCTTGAAACATGTGTTGTTCTGACCAGGGTCAGGGCCTCAGCCATGTGTCGTAAGGTAAACCAACTCGTGGCTCTTGTATACAGACCTGGTGATATTCATTTGACTTAAAGAGACACAGAGTCCAGCGTTACCTTCTCCTCGCATTCCACCAGCGTTATTAGTCAGCACTCGGTTTATTTACTCTGAACTAAGATAAACCTCCACGCTCAGGTTTGTTTGAACTAAAGGTGAGCGTTCGCCGGAGATGAATGAGTTACTGAAGATGATGCGTGCGAGGTGTCGGACATGTTGGCTTTGATGTCACTGAAATATTGAAAATACAGTTTGGAATATTTGATTCACAGTTTTCATTTAGTAAGTAAGTAAGTAGGTAATATTTATTTATATAGCGCTTTTCTAGACCAGGGTCACAAAGCGCTTAAACAATCAAAACAATACTCAAAAAAGTACATACTTTAAAGATCAAGATAATACTGAGAACAACACAGGAGTTCGAGAAATTCAAGGAAAAGCCTGAACAAATAGAAACGTCTTAAGATGTTTCTTAAAGGAGTCAGTAGATCCATCAAGCGCAAAGAGAGAGGAAGATCGTTCCAAAGCTTAGGAGCAACAGCCTGAAAAGATTTCTCTCCTCTGGTCCTGAGCCGTGTGCGAGGAACCATAAGTAGATTCTGATCCACAGACCTCAGAGCCCGAGCTGGGGTGTAAGGCTGGATCAGATCAGTGATGTAAGGAGGAGCCTGACCATGAATAGATCTGAAAGTAAGAACCAGAATTTTAAAGTTGATCCTGAAAGAAACTGGAAGCCAGTGAAGAGTTTTAAGGATCGGAGAAATGTGAGTTCTTCTACTAGAGCGGGTTAGAATTCTCGCTGCAGAGTTCTGAATCAACTGCAGACGAGACAGATCCTTCTTGTTAAGACATGAAAACAAACTGTTACAATAGTCCAGACGAGAAGAAACAAACGCATGGATTACAAGCTCCAGATCATGTTCCGACAACATTTTCCTAAGTTTAGAGATTTTTCTCAGTTGAAGTAAGCTCATATCCGGGGTCGAGGGGGCAGCAGCCAAGGTGGAGAGACCCAATTTAATCAGTGTTTTTTGCTCTTCCCCATGATCTCAAGAACCTAAAGAGATATCAATGTCAGTAATGTCAGCTGAGTAAAGTTGGGCGTAAAAAGAAGCAACAACAACTCCGGTAGCAACAATAAATTATTAAAAAATTGCTTCAATAAAATTAAAATAATCTGCCTTTGATCTACTTTGACAACTCTGTTTAGCTTTAATGTCAACCAATTGTAATAACCTATTAAGTAAAGTAGCAACAAACCAATCAAGTTCTTTAAAATATTTTGACAAAATAGATCAAAGGCATATTTTGTTTTTTAACTGCTTAATAGTTTGTTCTTTAAAAAAACTAATCGTAATAGTGCTCAAGGGACCAAGGATAGAGCCTTGTGGAACCCCAGTTTGCAAGAAGACACTTACTAAATCTCTCCTTCAATTCTCCAAATATAAGACATGATTTAATCAACGAAAACCTGATCAACTTGTTTTTTAACTACTTAATAGGCCCAAAAAGTCTGCCTTTGACCTATTTTGACAAATTATTTTGGATTAAATGTCAACTAATCCAAATGGTTCTAAGTAAGTAAAGTTGTGAGTAAATGTTCTGTTTTATCTTGATCTTTTTAGTATATATTTTTTAAGTATTTTCTTTTTTTTTCCTTTATTTTAGTGTTTAAGCGCTTTGTGACCCTGGTCTAGAAAAGCGCTCCATAAACACCAATTTAATTCTATTTAGTAAAGTTGTTGGTTAAAGGTAGCAGCAACAACCCTGTAATATTCATTAATTTATTCATTTATTAACCGCTTTATCCCTTGTCAGGGTCGGGGGGGAGACTGGAGTCTATCCCAGTATCATAGGGCGAGAGGCAAGGGACACCCTGGACAGGACACCAGTCTGTCACAGGACACACAAAGACAGACAACCATTCACACACACACTCGTGCAATTTCCCCAAGTTCCCAATCAACCTCTGTATGTTTTTGTAAAGTGGGAGGAAACCGGAGTGCCCGGAGTAAACCCACACAACACAGGGAGAACATATTACTTTAAATAAATCTGTTTTTTAAGCTTTAATGTAAACCAATTGTATTGTTATTATCCAGTAACAAGTAGCTTCGCCGGCGACCACCGTAAACGTGACCCTCAGTTGCCGCTCGAACCCTCGGCTGCTTCCAAACCACCCGGAACATTTTTTCCCCCCCGAGTGTCAAAATGTTTTTAATTAGCCGGAGGGCCCCGAAGGTTCCTGCGCGCGACTGCTGACTGGCTGCAAATCACCCCGGCTTCCTGATGTGTCCTGAAGTTGAACTTTTCAAGGGGAAATCAAGTATAAAAATAGGCGTAGCGTGTTTAACTGGAAGCAGCCTCGGCTCGGAGACGCCCTCGACCACCGTTGGATTGTCCCCCTAATCGTCCTCAGAGTGAGTCGCCGACGTGAGAAATTAGGCGTTAGCGCTAGCACGTTATACTACATAATGTGTAGGACCCCGATGGAGGGGGGGGGGGGGGGGGTGCAGGGAGAACGCTGGCATCGGCCTTTGAAGTGATGTCTGCTCCCAAATTAAACTCTTAGTCACACTGCTATCAAAAGGACATGGTTGTTAGCAGTGGCGCGCTGTGATCCCAGCACACTTCTGGCTCTTATTACGATGTGGCTTCTGATAAATGCCCCGGAGGCCGGATCAATGTCAGCCAACATACATATTCAGTTTGTTTAGGCACAGAAACAAACTTCAATGAAGCAGGAATTTTTTTTTTGGAGGAGGGGGGGGGAAATAATGGCCGGAGTTTGACGACGATCCGCTCCGACGCGACATGACATTATCGGATTTAGAGTCGGAATAGAAATTATGTTTTATATTTGGAACAATTGAGGGCTTTTTATATATATTTATATGTTATTGTTATTGTTTTTTTCAATGCTATGAGGCGTACATGTTTATTAAATCTTCACAGTACAAAAGAAAACGGATCTTTTTGAAAATTGTCACTTTTTTTAAATTTCTTAAGGTTATTGTTTTATGAATACATTATAATTATTAATAAAAATTAGAGCCTACTATTTTAAATTTTAAAAAAAATGTGTTAAATATATTTACTGTAATAAAAAAAAACATGTTTTGTGCAATATTTTCTTTAAAGGTGTAAAGTTAAGTTGATTTATTTTAATATAAATAATGTATATATTAATTAAGAATAATTAAAATAACAGTTGTCTACTGTATTTCCTGATTTGAAATGACTGATTAATAAAAAATGAATTAAAAAAAATATGTTGTGCGTTGGATGAAAAAAGGTAATAGTTTTGTGTATAAAGTTTTAATACTTAAAGCCTATTAGTAACAAAAAATAAACGTGTATTTTGTAAAATATACTTACTGAAAAAAAGGGGAAAATTGATATTTTTTTGCAGTTTAAAAAACAACAAAATAATTAATATTATTTGAAATACCTTATATAATTAATAAAATACAGATTTTATTGTATTTATAATATATTAATATTAATTTAATTGATAAATGAATTATATTTTGTACATTACATTTAAAAAGTAAGTTAATAGTTTTGAGAATAAATATATTATTAATACTTAAATCAGTATGAATAAAACATATTTTTGTTAAAATAAATTACCTGGGGCGTATAAAGAATTATAATTCACCGTATTTTTTATATTAAATATTATTAAAAACATGTATTGTTGGTATGAGCAGGAATGTATATTTTAAGTGATAAAGTTGAGTAAAAAAAAAGGGTAAAAAGGGAGTAAAAAAAGTTATTTGGAAGGAACGGAAAGGTAAATAAAAGTCAGTGTTTAGCCGAGAGGAAGAATAAATGCAGGAAACTCAAACAACAAGCTGGTGACGACGCATCAGGCGACTTCACAGCAGTGGGGGCTTCAGTGGAATGTCTCCACCGAGACCTTTACTCTGCTCCACGTTATTCTAACAAACAATGTCAACGAGATGGCATCCTACCTCTCAGCAATTTGCACGCTTGTCAGCGACTGAAAGCCCGTTTAAAGGTACATCCTTTATGTGCCAGAGAAAGGATTAGGGCCAGCGCCACAAAGAAGCTTTGATTCTCGCTTGCAAATATCTTCAAGAAGTTTGGCTGAAGTGAGTTTTCAAAGCTGCTACTTTTCAAAAGTTGTTGCTTTGTGTGTGTGTGTTGAGTTTGTGCATCAAGTGGAATCAAAACCCTTTTTTTTATTAGGGTTGACACTTGAAGTGACTTAGAAGTTCATAACTAATAATATTTTTGATAAATAAAGGGAGTAGATTCTATTAAAACAGAGCTAGCTTGCTAGGCTAGGCTAATAGCTTTCAACAGTAAGGTAAGATATTTAATTTAATATATGTTTAAGTATATCTAATATATATTTTCAGTTCATTTTGTTTGCGCTTGAGTCAGAAATGAAATTATAGTTTAATACATTTCACACAAACTTGTTTTTTGCTTAAATTTTCTAGTGATAGCTTGAAAACGGTTAAACTTTTTGTTTTTGTTTTTTAAGTTTTGTCGACTGAATGTTGGATGTTGATTTATAGAAAGTTGAAACATTTTATTCAAAAACAAAAATGAATAATCATTGAATATGACAACGATATTGACGTACAATATTTCAATGTTATAATGCTAACTTCCTGTTTAGCATGTTTGTAAGCTAACAGCACTAATCCATTTCTTACTCATTTAAACAAATGTAAATGCAGTTCCTGCTTGTAAAGTACATAGAATGTGTGCCACAAAATAAAGGACTTGCGTTTTCATTAATTCATCATTAATTTATTTTTTGAAGCCATTGGATTTTTGTGTTTAATTGCTAACTTTCTGTTTAGCATGCAAATAAGCTAAATGCACCAATTTATATCTTACCGATTGACTGCTTGTTGTTAAACTTTCCCCCCATTTTCCTCTTCATTAATTCATAATATATTTATATAATTGGAGCAGTTGGCTTTTTGTGTTTATTGCTAACTTCCAGGTTAGCATGCTAATAAGCTAAATGCGCTTATTTATCGCTAACCGATTTACTGCTTGTTATACTTTTGCCCCCTTTTTCTTCTCCATCAATTCATAATATATATATTCACTAGAGCAGTTGGCATTTTTGTGTTTATTGCTCACTTCCTATTTAGCATGCTAATAAGCTAAATGCGCTAATTTTTAGCTTAATGATTGACTGGTTGCTGTTATACTTTTCCCTTCTTTTTTTTCTTCTTCTTTAATTCACTATATATTATTTATTGGAACAGTTGGCTTTTTGTGTTTATTGCTAACTTCCCTTTTAGCATGCTAATAAGCAAAATGCGCTAATCAATAGCGTAATGATTGCCTGCTTATTGTTATACTTTCCTTTGCTTTTTGTTCTTCATTAATTCATAATATAGTTATATAATTGGAGCAGTTGGCTTTTTGTGTTTATTGTTAACTTCCTGTTTAGTATGCTAATAAGCTAAATGCGCTAATTTATAGTTTACTGATTTACTGCTTGTTATACTTTTCCCCCGTTTTTTTTCTTCATTAATTCATAATATATAAATATCATTTGAGCCTGATGGCTTTTTGTGTTTATTGCTAACTTCCTATTTAGCATGCTAATAAGCTAAATCCGCTAACTTATAGCTTACCAATTGACTGCTTATTGTTATACTTTTCCCTCCTTTTTCTTTTTTATTAATTCGTAATATATTTATTCATTAAAGCGGTTGGATTTTTGTGTTTACTGCAAACTTCCTGTTTAGCATGCTAGTAAACTAAGTGCGTTAATAAATAGTGTAATGATTGACTGCTTGTTGTTATACTTTTCCCCCTTTTTCTTCTTCATTATTTCATAATATATTTATATCATTGGAGCAATTGGCCTTTTGTGTTTATTGCTAACTTCCTGTTAAGCAAGCTTATAAGCTAAATGCGCTAATTTACAGCTTAATGATTGACTGCTTGTTGTTAAATATCACCTGGTAGGTTTCACCGGATCACTTTATACTTGAACAATTTGAATTTGTCGCTAATAAACCTTAACGTATCAACCAACACAGTGTTTAATATCATCCTAATGTTCTTTTTCTTGGTTTCTTAATTCGTTCTGAATTTAATTGTGAAATTGTGTAGAAGGTTCGCGGCAACAGAAGGGACTTGCTTAGGAAAACATAATCCGTCCCCTGTCAACAGAAATCCCCCTCTGTCAGACAGCAGTTTCACTTGCTTAATCGATTGATGGCTACATGGCAGCAGAAACTCTAGCGACGACAGTCGGCATTATAGGGCTTTACTCGCGCACACACACACACACACACACACACACACACACACACAAAAAGAAGGCTTCATGCCTAAAAAAGATCACCGGAGAGGAAATGTCCCTTCGGTGGCAGGTCCAGCACAATGTGTTCCAGTTGACTTTCATCATGTCGTACCAGCTGAACATGGTGTAGCTTTCAGCTCTGCCCTGTGGGAAACCAGGGCTTTTTTCTCTGGCTCTGGTGTTTTCGTGCGAGGCCGCCAGAGATGCTGTCGAGCTATGTCTCGCCGACCGTCCGAAGGGCCTCTGGCGTGGATCGGCTACAGAGGATCTTCGCGGCGCGATGAAGGCACGACCCCGAGAGCCAGCCATGCCACCCTTAAAGGGGGTAGTTCACCGGAAATTCAAATTTCACCGAGGGTTGGGATTATTTTCCAGAGCAATCCCTGACTTTTTTTTTATAGTTCCAGGCGGAAAGTATTTCCAGATGACGGTTTTGAACGACGCACACTTTTCTTCGTCTAAAAAAGACACTTAAATACACACAAATACCTCCATACCGTCTTTAATATGTCCTTCTTGTATTGAAGCCTTGACATGAGTAATAGTTGCAAAAAAAGTTTAATTTTTAAGATTGTTTGTTGCAAAAGCTAGTTAGCTAACATGCTACACAGACAGGGAACACTCATACAATTAAAATCCCATGAGCTACCAGTTTCTATTACGATCTGAGCTACATGTAGTTCCTGCTTGTATTTTTATTTTTTCTTTCATAATTCATCATGTGTTTTATTTGAGTGGTTGGGTTTTTGATGTCTTTATGCTAACTTCCTGGTTTGCACGCTGGTAAGATAACGACGCCACAGAATGGCTTAATGCTTATTTTGCGTGTTCATTCTTTTATTCTGTACTACGTTTTATTGACAACACTGGCAATAGAAGTTTCTGGTTCTGATTATTGGAGCAGTTTGGTTTTTGTTATCTTTATTGCTAACTTCCTGTTTAGCATGTTGCTAAGCTAATAGCTCTAATCAATTCCTTTCTTGTTTCAACAAATGTACATGCAGTTCCTGCTTCTTGTTGTTGTCCTTATCTTTCTGTATTAGTTCATTATATATGTATTTTTTGGAAGCAGTTGGTGTTTTTCCCCTTTTCTTTTTCTGACTTCCTATTATTTGGTAAATCTTTCTTGTGGATTGGGACAAGTGTAGTTTCATTTATTTAACTGTGTACTACTTATTGTTCTTTTTATTAATGAATTCATCAAATATGTTATTATTAGAGCGGTTGGGTTTTTGTTGTCTTTATTGCTAACCTACTGTTTAGCATCTCGCTAAGCTAAGGGCGCTAATCAATTGCTTACTCATGTAAACAGATGTAAATTCAGTGCCTGCTAGTTGTTCTTTTTTACTTTATTAGTTTTTTATATATGTACTTTTTGGAGCAGTTGGTGTTTTTACCCTTTTCTTTTTCCGACGTCATTTTAAGTATTTGGTAAACTCTTTATTGTTGTTGTTTTTTACATCATTTATTTTACTATGAACTACTAATTTTCCTTTTTGTCTTCGTTAATTTATCAAAAGTTTAATAGTGGCCCTGTTGGGTTTTTGTTGTCTTTATTGCTAACTTCCTGTTTAACATGTTGCTAAGCTAACGCCGCTAACACATTTTCCTATGTAAATTCGGTGCCTGCTTGTTATTGTTGTCCTTTTTATTCTTTTTTTAGTTAATTTTTCATGTATTTGTTGGAGCAGTTTGTGTTTTTTCCTTTACTATATTTGTTATTTTCATTTGTCTTACCTGTAGTGTTTCCTGTCTATGTAGCATGTTAGCTTTATAGCTTCTGCTACAAACAATCTTAAAATATAGACTTTTTTCGTAACAATTCCTCCTATCGATGCTGTATCACAAGAAAGATGTCACAGACGAGCAGTATTCACGTCTTTTCGAGTGTGTTTCTGGACGTGACCGTTACATGAACTTAGATGTTTTGCCGATTACTCGCAAAAGGAATAGATTACTCTGAAAATAACCCGCGACACGAGGGGCGAGTACGACTCGCCAAGGCTGAGATACTCGTTCCTTTTTTCTGATCGTCTTATTGACGCCAAATAAAAGGCAGATTAACCTTTATGGAGCCATCTCCCGGTGATTAAAAAGCCATTAGGCGGCATGGGAACCTTCTCATCGCATCTTCTCATATTTACATTTTTATAGGTCAAACTGTGAAACGCGATCACATGTTTATATCACTTGTAATGGAGCCTTGACAGGATGTAGCAGCAGTAGTCCACCGCCGGCCTAATTGTTTGATTACAGAACACTGTGCCGCGGCTTTACCGAGAAGATCGCATTTCAATGAGGTTTAACACTTTAATTCCCACACACCCCTCGAGTTGACGTCTGAACAGCTGGCCGCCGTATCGCAACAGCAACAGGTTTTTTTTAACGAAAATAACAATGTTCTCATTGTTTAGACAGGCCTTGCCTTTTTTTTTCCAGACGCTCCAGAAATCTGGAGTTGTTGACGCGGTGGAATACTTCATGATATTAACTCTCCCCGGGCAGGTGACCCTAATAACAAGTGCGCTCATTTTTTCGGGGGGAAAAAAATATACTCGGACAAAATTCTGCCGCTAAACTCGATCCTTCTGGCTTCTGTCGGCCAGGCACAATAAATGAGAGGTCAATAACATAAACGTGAGCGAGGATAATACACAGAGGGTTGTGTTCGGCATGTGATGACGTGACGTGAACTTCTTCTTTTACGCCAGTAACATTAAAAAAAAGTGAAAAAAGTGAAGACAAATGGAGCTTCGGGGGGAGTTGAGTCGTCCTGGCCGGATGAAAACAAGGCGCCGCAGCAGGACACGCTCTGACTGACAACACAGAGAAAACACAAAAGAGTTATAAGTTTAACGTAAACTCACGGTTCATGTTTGGTGTGGAGTCTGGTGACTGATCATGTGACTTCAAGAGGTCTCTGTAGTTCGTCTGACGTCAAATAAACCCCTAAAATAGACCTGGACCTTAGACTGTACTTATGTGGCCCCTCAAGGGTTAGGTTTCCAACATCAACATTGTTATTTTATACCTTCGTTACTTACCCACTTCTGTAGTGTGTACACATGTACTCATGTTTATTCTTGTTGATATATATGTGCCATTATTTTATGCTATTTTATTTTATTTGTATTTTATTTTTTTATGTTTTTTTTATAGTATTTTATTTATTTAAATGTTATTTCTTATGGAGTTTAACGGTATTTTATTGAGTTTGTATTTATTTACATTTTATTTATTATGGTGTTTTATGGTATTTTTCTTTTTTTTTTGTATTTATTTTAGTTATATTTCTGATGCGGATTTATGGTATTTTATTTTTAATTAATTTTATTCATGTTTCATGGTATTTTATTTTATTTGAATTTATTTGTTTTGGTGTTTTATATGGTATTTTAATACTTTGTAATTATTTTTATTTCATTTTGAGTTTATGTTTCATGTTTTTTTATTCTATTTTAGTTATAATACTTATGTTGTTTTATGGTATTTTATTTTTAATTAATATTATTCATGTTTTATTTATTATGGTGTTTCATTGTATTTAATTTAATTTTAATTTATTTTATTATTATTGTTCTGATTTACGAGTTCTATTATTGTTGTATTATTATCAATAAAACAATAATAAATGTACTCTCTGTCTTAATATAATGTGAATTTACTTTTAAAGTTTTCCCAAAGTGGTAAGAATAAAGTTAAATATTATTATCTTATTACTAGTATAACTAGTTTAGCAATAAATATAACTTTATATGATCTTCATAGCATTACTTCAAGTTCTATCCGTATTTAATATATCCGTACAAATAACAAGTTATATCTGTTTATATATAAAGAGAGCAGTTATTGTAAGGCCATATTATAGGATTATAGGATTATTAAGGACATACTACTATATAATATGACCCCCTAGTCTAAGACTAGGGGGTCATATTGTATAGTATAATGCTCTCCTGCTAACTTCTATTTACCAACGTCTGTTTGAAGAATTCCACTTTGGTTTAAGATGCTAATCCCGATCTTATCTGTGATGTTTATTTACCCACATGTGTCATTTTATCTTCACCTCATGAATTCATTTCTTAAATTCATTATTAAGGTTTTCTTTATCACGGACAGTTTTAATTGTACTTAAGTAAGTACTAATAGTAGCTCGACAGACTCTGTTACGCATCACAACCTTGAGTCTGGACTGTTGACTCAAGCACAGGACAAGAATAAAACACAGCTGTGGAGGAAATGGCATCCATGTTGACTATTCTTCCCATGGTGCAACAGGGCAAGCTGCTTAGCACAAGGCCAGGGCTCCTGTGGGGTTGTGTACACTGAGTATTTGTCAAGTAGTTTACAGGCTCTTGTGTGTTAGCGCCTTGATTCAGTGTCCTGGGGAGACATGTGTGTGTCTTTGATGGTTTGAATCAAGTATTTTGATCAAAACTCGAACGTCTGAATATATATTTTTACATGTACACATATGTCAATTGTTGTCTGTGGTAACATCATGGCAAAATCTACAACTTAAAACTAGAAATAGTACTACCAATGCTAATTTCTACTACTTCGACTACTACAACTACCAATACTAATACTACCTACCAAGTGCTGCTACTAGTACTACCTATTACTTCAATAGAGCTTATTACTAAAAGGATGTTTTTATTTCCAAGACTAGTACTAATATTGTGTAGCGCAGTGCTCTGAGGTATCAAACATGATTTTGATTTAAAAGTTTACCATTGATGTTAGACATGTAGACATTGTGTAAATGTATTTTTAGTAGTACTTCTACTCTAGTTGCAAGGCTAGAACTACTACTGTGTACCGATGTAACAGAAATATTTGTATAATTACACTTGATTATGTTTTATGAGAATTTTGAATTGTTTTTGGTGCAATTTCTATGTTAGATTGTT
This sequence comes from Callionymus lyra, assembly GCF_982586985.1. Lineage (NCBI taxonomy): Eukaryota > Metazoa > Chordata > Actinopteri > Syngnathiformes > Callionymidae > Callionymus > Callionymus lyra. The sequence goes on from NC_141834.1 coordinate 16,709,151, forward strand.
GTTGACGTTTATTTCTTTAAACCTTTCAAATACTTTAAAACATGGCAATGGCAGACACAATACTTCAACTGACAACTGAGTAGTATTAGCACTAATAATTACTACTCCGCCGACTACATCGACAATACTCCCTGCCAAGTTTGAGAACAGGTACTACTACCAACTTCTACTTCTACACCTTATTACTAATACTGTACTTCTAGTAGTACTAGTACTACTACTGTGTAGCTAGGTTCTATGTGGCATAAAAAACAAAAACAAACTCTTAAGTGAATTTTCTTTAATCTTCTGAAATACTACAAAACGTTGAAATGGCAAGAACTTGTACTACAACTAACAGCCATGAATATTACTACAACTGCTAACTGCTACTAGTTCAACTACTAATACTACCTACCAAGTACTACTGCTAGTACAGCTACTACTTCCAATTACTACTACTACAGCTTATTACTAATACAGTACTTATAGTCCAAAAACTAGTACTACTACTGTGTTGCTAGCTTCTATGTCGCATAAAAAACAACTAACAACTTGTACTACAACTGACAACTATGAGTTGTACTACCACTGCTAATTGCTACTAGTTCAACTACTACAACTACTTATACTACCTACCAACTACTACTGCTAGTACAGCTTCTACTTCCAATTACTACTACTAGAGCTGATTACTAATACACTACTTCTAGTCCCAAAACTAGGACTACTACTGTGTAGCTAGGTACTATGTGGCATAAAAACAACTAACAACTTGTACTACAACTAACAACTATGAGTTGTACTACCACTGCTACCTGCTACTACTTCAACTACTACCAATACTGATACTAATACTACCTTCGAACTACTTATACTAGTGCAGCTACTACTAGCAATGTTGAAAGATTGGTCTGGTGCCATTTGTACGTTGGACCTTCTGGAAAATGTGTAAATGTATTTTTTTACGATGAAATTAAAACATTTGATAACTTCTACGAACTTTTTAAATGCATTTTGATGTGTTAAAATATTTAAGAGGTCATGTTATTCACCCAAAATGCATGTTTAAAGACCCTTAAAAGTTAAAAAAGTATTCTTAAAGTCCCACTCTCAGATGATCCGCGTCATCGTCTCTTGATTCGTGTGAAACCCGACGCCATCAAACGCTCGCTCAAGAGCAGAAACCCGCTGGAGTGTCGAGGTAAATGTTCTCTCTTCCCGTCCTTCGCTCGTGTCGTGGATCACGAAGGTTCGGATCTACGGCACTTCAGAGTCGCCCAATTAACCAGCCCAGCGGCGGCCGCCACACAGGAGGGCCCCCCACTCCCCCCATCATAAAGACTTCCCCCTATGGTGTAAGCCCTGCCACTTTCACGAGCCCTTTATCCGGTGGCCCCGGTCGGCGCACACAGCTGTTCCAACCTTCTTAAGCGGGGCCCCAGCCTCTCGCCATCAGGCGAAGGGCCGACCTCGCCGGCAGACATGATAGAGCCACGCCACTTCTAGCCTCATCGCTCTCTGTCTCCTCTATCAATCCATCTCTTTCTCCACCCCTGACTGCACCCTTCCCCCTCTTCGCTGAGGACTTATAAGTCAGGGGGGCTCCGGTGGTCCGAGTCACCCCTGACATATACCCACCGCTGGCATTTCAAGCCGCTTTGATAAATATTTGAAGAAGCTGCGCCGCGTCACGACGGCACTAATCTTAGTTAAAAGATTATTTATTTTTTTGCTCCTCACCTGCATCGACACCAGGTTGTGAGGACGCTCACGCTGTGACGGTATTTTTAGAATATATATGTATATACTCGCATGGTAGAGAAGTGTCCTGTGAAGCCGGCGCTAAAATAACTAGCTTAAGAAAAGAGACGACGAACAAGCTAAACAAAGACATTTTAATCATTAATTGTTTTTATTTGCTATATGAGGATTTATTTGTATTTATTCCTAAAGTTATTTTCCAGTTTGGGAATTTACTGACCTTCTCTGACCTTCTTTAAGACGGCTGAAGAAATAAATAAAATAGACTAGTGCTAATGCTAATGCTAATGCTAACCAAGCATAACAGGATGTCATGATGGCGCTTAAATAGAAATAGCACCAATAGTCAAATGACACATATAAATGATAAAATAAACTATTATTTGTTGGTTTTAAATGTGTTTTTATAATGTTTAAAGCACTTAAAAATGCAAATGTTCTAAGGTTGAATTACTAGCAGGCTAGCTCTCTTTAATATATATTTTTTTTAATTTTTTTAAATATTTTACATAAATATATCAAGTATTTAACTAGTAATTAGTTAAGTTTTTATATTGTTTCTGTCTAGTGATAGGTTGGCGACCTGTTCCAGCTGTCACCCGTCTCTCGCCCTAAGAAGCTGGGACGTGTAACAGCCCCATTGCAAACCTGATTGAAAATAATTAAAAATGTATTTATTTAAAATCGGAAGGAATTCTTCGTTTGTCCGATATTTAAATACTAATATTGTTATTACTATTATTATTGCTGCTATTATTATTATTACAGTTTACTTCAACCTAATTTAAAATAAGAATTTAAGTTGCTCACGTCTTGGTAACACATTGTTTTAAAGAAAAGGTTTTAAATAAATGTGTGTTTGACACATTGATGAAAACTCTTATTATTATGTTTAGCTCCCTTGATAATATTCAACCAAAATTGAAACTACTTAGCTTTAAAAAAAATTGTTCATCCAAACGTGAACGAAGCAGTTAACACTACATTATATTTAAACTATAGTAAATAAATATCTGGAATTTTTCCAGATATTAATTCAGCAATAAAAGCAGTGATCAACATGTTGTTTATTATAATAAATGAACTAACATTGAAAACATGAAGACTGAGTTGACTAAGAATAAATGACAACGTGTAAGAAAGTATTGACCACAGATGTGTTTGGACGGATCACAGAGAAACTTGATGGCGTCGATTCAAAACGTAGATCTGCTTCATTTCTTCGACTGAAACTGTTTTCTTTGGGTTTAAATGCGTCCAATAGTTTCAAATATCAAGAATTCTTCAAATCTCTTCAGTCTGTTTCCAGCAACAACTCTGTTGTGTGTGTGTGTGTGTGTGTGTGTGTGTGTGTGTGTGTGTGTGTGTGTGTGTGTGTGTGTGTGTGTGTGTGTGTGTGTGTGTGTGTGTGTGTGTGTGTGTGTGTGTGTGTGTGTGTGTGTGTGTGTGTGTGACACAGGAGAACACACAGTAACAACGAGGGTGTGTGTGTGTTTGTTCTGTGGTCATGTTGGTTGACAGTCTGATAAAAATCTAATAATTGTGACAAATTTGAGCTCGATTAGTACGACAAACTTGAGGTTTAGCTGTGAATTTACATTTTAATTTAACTTGGCAATTACAACAAAAATATATAAATTATTTCCCATTAAATTAAATTAAATTAGAAAAGTATGCAGAACAAATAGATATATAAAATAGTATATTCAAAGTTTAAAGTATAATAATTAAAGGTTAAAAAAATCCCTATTTAATCCTGTTTTTTAGCTTTGAATTTACTAATATTTTGACTTTGGGCTTGAAAAAAAGTTTTTTATTTAGTACAATTGATTCTTTTAATTCCACTAGTTTATGTTTAATTTGTTTTACTTATAACATCTCAAGAAAATTCTGCATAAATAATACTAAACATACACAAACTATATTAACTTTATAAAGAAAATAAATAAACAATGAATCGTGATAATTCAAAAATAGTTGCTACAAAGACTTACCTTTAATATTAAGGTAGATTATAAAGTCGATTATTTACTTACTTAGATTAAGATGAAGAGAAACTTGTGATCATATCTTCTGTATCTTTGTTTGAATCTTTTCTTCACTTCTGTGACAAATAAACTTTCATCTTACATGTTAAATGTCTCTGAAATGTTCTGTCAGTTATTCGTCAACATCACCACAACATGGCGCCGTGTGTTGTGCAGGCGTGAAGCGAGAGCCTCCAGTTCAGGCTGAGGGGAACAGTATCACCGCGGGCGAGTCCAGTGGGTGGGTGGGTCGGTCGGGCGAGGAGGGGGTTCACGTCGAAGTGATAGTTCCAACACATTGTGTTCTTGTTCGAACTCTTCTTCTGTTTCAGCTCCTGGCAGGTGACCCGGCGTCGGGTTGTAGCGGCTACTGTACTCGGGGTCTGACAGGTCCTGACGCTGTAATTGTCTGCTCCGGGCGAGGGGCACCGCGGGTGTGATAGGACTCTGGTTTCCTCGCGGCAGAAATTATTGATAACTGATGTGGTGTCGGCTTCCAGCGCCGTGTCCGAGGAGATCGTCGAGAACAACGGAAACGTGTTTTGATTCGAGTTCTTACGACATTGTTTCAGTGACGACAACTGTAGTTTGTCTTTTCATTTAGTATCCATGTAATGAGATTATAAAGACTCTACACTTTCTCTCTGTTGGTTCTTTGGAGGAGCTTTTTCTGGGAAATAATTTAAAAATAAGTATTTTTTTGATTACTTTTACAGACTTAAAATTAATGAAAACTTTTAAAACTTTTTTTTAACTTTATTCGCCAGTACATGTTAGTAAACATAAATGGAATTGTCCATGCTTGTGGATGACTTCACAATTGGTTAACAAAATATGTACAAAAATATGTACAAGAATATACAAGATAAATAATAATAATAAACCAAAAACTGTCAAACAGTGTAAATGGCATGGTTGGAATTACTGTTCATGAGTGAGTTAAACTTGTTTTTTTTTACTTATATTTTTAAATGTATTAAATACTGTTTTCATGTTATTTTTAATTTTCAATTCCTTAAAAAAATTATAATAATAATAATGATAATTTTGGGTTGTTTTGTTTTTCATTTTAGTAATTTCTTAATACTTTCTTAATAATAATAATACAATAATAATCTTTTTTATTTTTTCATAATATATTTAACTAAACTGTTTAAGCTGCTTCTTATCTCTTGTCTCTCACAGTTGGTTACGTATTTTATTTTATTATTGTTTTAATTTATATCATAAACTTTCCTCTTTGATCATTTTATTTTTCTATTTAAGACGTTGAACATTTTAATCTGTTAAATGAATAATATTATGAGTAGCTGTATATTTATTTGTCAACTATATATATTTTGTATTTTAGGTTCCTTTGCTGTTTACATTAATTAATTAATTAATTTTCCTATAATTTTAATTGTTATTTTTCAAAAACTGTTGTATTGTAAATATATTTATTTTTTAAATATTTAAGAAGTAAATAGTTTGAATGAACACGTTTATTTTTACTTTACATTTAAAGCATCGTTGGCTGCTTTGCTTCTTAAAAAAATAAACATATATATCGTGAATTAAGCATAAATAAATGGACACGTGTCGTAGCGTGTCTTAGTTTGAAAAATATACATTAATAATGACTCGACAGAACTTTGAAAAACACTTCAACACTGGATACGTTCCACGGACTCGCGACGAAGGCGAGCAACAGTCGACGGTTCGGTTTCACTCGGACAAATGTTGGGAGGTGCACTTGATATCTCCGCCTGCGTCGCACATGTGAGGCTCGCAGATCCTGCACTAAATGGACATTCCTGTTCATTCCTGTTCATTCCTGTTCATTCCTGTTCATTTCTTGGTCTTTGGCCAGAGCTGTGACGCCTCGGACGTCCCGATCTCGTCCTCCTCAGGACAGATCGGACGATCTGTTGCTCATGGCTGCTGGAGGCTCGAGCTGGTTCTTGTCACGCTCCACCTGCATCTGATGCTCGAAACAAACTCGCTTATCTGCGAAGTTGACTTGTTTGTGCAGCCGAGCGTCTCGCCGAGCCGTCGGAGTGTGAACCGAAAAGTGCAACTTTGACGCCGTCCGTCTTTTCTGTCCGACGTCTTTCAGTTTAGTACAGAGTTTAACCATCTGTCTGTCCCTGTGTACAAACATTATTTCTATCTTTCGATACCAAGTCTCTCTACAAGTGTCTGTCGCTCTAGTGTCTTTTCAACTGGTCAAAAGTCTTTTGATAAGTATGTCTTTTCGTCCCAAATTGACGGTATGTCTTCCTGGTCAAACGTCTATTTATAAGTTCAAATGTCCGTCTCTCTAAACGTGTCTGTCCCTTTTATCCGGTCAAACATTTTTCAAAAGTTTATCTGTCCGTCTGTACCTGTCTTTCTATCCGGTCAAAAGTCCTTCGATAACTCTGTCCGTCTGTCCTTCCAAAAGTGTCCGTCTTTCTGTCAAATTGTTATATATCTGTAGTTAAAATCCTGTCGTTTGTCTCTTCAAAACTTTTCTTTTTCCCCTCTGGTCAAAAGTCTTTCAATAATAGGAACTGGTCAAATGTCTACCTACAAATTCAACTGTCTGTCCTTTTCAAAAGTGTTTGTCTGTCCAAAAGTGTCTGTCCTTCCTTCCGGGCAAACATCTACAGTTTATATATATATATATATATATATATATATATATGTGTGTGTATTCAACTGTTTCTCTTTATTTCTGGTCAAAGGTCTTTCAATAAGTTCAACCATCAGTTTGTCCAAAACGGTCTTTCTGTCTGATCCAACAATTTCACAAAGTTTAACTCTCTGTCTTTCTCTGTGTAAAAAAAAGTCTTTCTGGTTGAAAGTATGTCCATAAGTTAAACTTTCTCGTCAAATATCTTATCTATAGTTTAAATCTATGTTGTTCTTCTGTCCAAAACTCTGAATAAAAGTACTTTAACAAGTTGGACTGTCTGTCTTTCCGTCTGATCAAATGTCTATCTATAAGTGTAACTGTCTGTCCTTCCAAAACTGTCTGTATTTTTGTCTAGTCAAGTGTCTTATCTATAACTTAAAATGTCTGTCGTCCATCCATCAAAAACTCTGTCTTTCTTTCTGGTTAAATGTCTTTTGATAAGTTGAACTATCTGTCTTTGTGTGGTCAAAATCATTTTTTTCCGGTTAAAGGTCTAGAGTTAAACTGTCGGTCCGTCCAAAACCATCTGTTTTCTTGGCAGTTCAAAAGTTTTCTACAAGTTCAACTATCCGTCCGTCCGTCCGTCTGTCCACCAAGTGTTTTCGCTTCTATCCGGTCGAGAGTCTATCTATAGGTTCAACTGTCTCTCAGTCCAAACATCTGGTTCCACAGTCCAGTTGTCTTCCTTTCATCCGTCCATCCATGCGTCTACTTTACAGCCATCTGTCTGTCCATCTGTCTGTCCATCTGTCTGTCCATCCAAAACATCCGTACGTCCATCAATCCATGGGTCTGTCCATCCGTCGACCTGTCTGTCTCTCTAATCGTCCACCAGCATCTCAAGCAAAACATCCGTCCGTGAGGTCAACTATCTTTCATCTCGGGAACGAGAGTTTAGGTCTGCCCCAGGGCTTCCTCCCAAATTGACGCTACTTCCTGTGTCCACGAGCAAACACTTCCTGTTGACACTGGCGATGAAAACTTACGTTTATTAAACAGAAAAACTACCTTATTTTTCCCCAATCAACTCATGCATATTCATGAGTATTTTTCATTCATTATCATTTTTTAATTTATATACATATTAATGGTATTAAAAAATATTGATACGATTATTTTTTTCTCACAATAACATATGGATATTACTCAGCACTTTATCTTGCTTCCAAATACAATATAAATATTTTGAATTTATTTCTTTTTTTCTTGCAAATATTCAGTTCGGCATTTGATAATTTTGTGTTAAAATGTAACTTCCAATTCGCTCTAGTTTAAGGAACAATCAAATCCTAATGAAACCATGGCGTTGACTGAGGACGAGAGGATACAGTGACTCCAGCAGCTTTTAAAGCTGATGTTTGGACATATTTTGGTTTGAAAACAAATGAAAGTAGTTACAACTTCGTCAAGAGTCATGTGGTCTGTAAATTCTGCAACACCAGAGTCAAGTACTCGACAATACTACGAATATATCCTTGTTACTACAGTATTGAGCTATATCGTATCGTTGACCCTGTATAAATTCTGCCGATACACACCGCTAATACATGTATAATGTGAAGTAACTACAATTAAATTGTAGTAGAAGTTGTGAGTAACTAATGGAAAGTGTCCAGGAGGACGACGGCACCTGAAGAAGAGCAGTTTAGTAGATAGTAATAGAACCACGGCTACGTGCAACACTTCCTGTTGACACTGGCGATGAAAACTTAAGTTTATTAAACAGAAAAACTACCTTATTTTTCCCCAATCAACTCATGCATATTCATGCAGTATTTTTCATTTTGATTTGATGAAACGCCGAAAACTCCGCGAGCAAAGAATAAAAACTTTCCCTTCAAATTATGCTCGGGGAGGGAATTTGACTTCAAAGGAAGCCGACGACGGCGCTGTCTGTCTAATTTACGCTTCCTAAGCGCTCGCCAAGTGTAAAGAGTGTGTTATTACATGGAGCGAGCGACTATAAATACCAGCGTTGCTCGTCCAAACCCAGAAGAACACGATCCATACCCGAAGATAATGAAGGCGAAAACACATTTCTGATCCTCTTTCGGGAGTGTTCCCGCGCACGTGTAGGTGCGTGCACGAGGAGCCAATCGGGAAACGGCGCGTATCCTAAATATAGTTCCCGATTCCGAGGCTGGACCGTTTTTTTTTTCTTTTAATTGGTGGTTGGAGTCATTAATGTAGCAGATGATTTCCGCCCGGTTGGACCCGTCGACGGCCTTTAAACAACAACAGACGCGCGGGAACAACTTTGATCAACAAACATGTAGCGAACCAGACGCCGGTAATGAAGCGCCATGTTTCGGCAGAGGTCTCTCGAAATAGACCAGCTCCACGAGTCCAGGTTCTCAGATCAGGCCCGGCTAATGAGAGCCCCGATGACTGGCCGCGGCGCTGACGGAGATCCAAACTAGACATATTGTCGGCGACGACACGCAGGCGGGAACCAGGAAACTTTACTTCCTTTTTCTCTTTCTTTATCGATCAAAAGACAACGTGTCGCAGGGAGGAGTGAAAATCGTAGTCGGGAAATTGAAGCCTTTTGGTGTTTTCGACCGTCTCGTCCTGTCAAAATGAACCATTCGATTTTTGTCATTTTCCTTGTGTTTTTCATCTATTTATCTCTCATTTTTGTTTTTTTATCTTTAGAATTGAAAGATGTTTTAAAAAAAAGGTTTTTATTTTGAAGTACAACTTGTTTTGAAAAGTTTTTCTCTTTCTATTTTGTTAACTTTTTAGTCCCAATTATATATTTTTTATTTATTCATTTTAAAATAACCATTAAAAATAACAATTGCTGACAGTTTGCTGTTGTTTTATTTGAAACGAACCCTTGAACCTTCCAATAAATACAATCTCTTTTAATTTTTTTTTAAACTTTTTACCTCTTGGTTTTTTAGCCCCTACCCAAAAAAAATATATATCTGATGACCTTAATAGATACCCGGTCTCTTGTTTATGGAGTTTTATAATTTTCACCTTCAATATATCTTTTTCAACCAGATATTTGAAGTTTGTGTAGATGTTTTATTTATTACTTTTGGCCTCACAATAACCTTATTATTTTCTAATTTACAGTATATACATATTACAAAAATATTTATAGGATAATTCTTTTCTCTCAATAACATAAAGACATTACACAGCACTTTATCAGGCTTTCAAATAAAATATAAATATATATTATATATATATATATAATATATATTTCGATTTTTTAAATTTTTTAATTACTTGCATAATATTCATGTTATTTATTTAATTTAATTATTTCTGTGTTAAAATTTAACTTCCAATTCGCTCTAGTTTAAGGAACAATCAAATCCTAATGAGATCCCGTCGTTGAACTGTATCCTCTCGTCCTCAGTTCACTCCAGCAGCTTTTTAAAGCTATTTTGGTTTCAAAACAAATGATAGCAGTTACGACTTCATTAAGAGTCATGTGGTCTGTAAATTCTGCAACACCAGAGTCAAGTACTTGACAATACTACAAAAATATATACTTCTTACTACAGTATTGAGCTATATTGTATCATGGCCCCTGTATCGTGATACGTATCGTTTCGCCAATTCTGCCAATACACACCCCTAATACATATATAATGTGATGTAAGTACAATTAAACTGTAGTAGAAGTTGTGAGTAATTTATGGAAAGTGTCCAGGAGGACGACGGCACCTGAAGAAGAGCAGCTCAGTTTCTAATAGAACAACGGCTACGTGCATATCTGATGCAACGATTATCTTAGTTTTATTTGTCGTGTTTTATTCGTGATATAGTCAAGAGAAAAGTGAGTAAAGATGTAGTTTCGTGATAGTAGTATTAACAAAACCAAAAAAACAAGTTGCCATTTGTCATCAATCCATCAACACAAGTAAAAGTTCGATTTCCTTTAAAGTCATTGAGCACCATGGTGTCAGACTCCGGGGTTGCCAATCTATTAAAACGGCGTCGGAGACGGAAGAGGGACACCCTGGACAGTAGGTCGACGACGGATCACGCAGACACTTCCTTCAGACCCTGCTAAACAAACAAGCCTCGACTCTGGAACTTTTCTCGTCGCCTCAGCTCCGGGGGGGTTCTCAAGTCGTGTGTGTTTATGTGTGTGTGTGTGTGCATGTGTGTCTGCATGTGTGTGTGTGCGTGTATTCGCTCGGCGACCCACTTTGTATCAGCGAGGGGTCTGCACGGGTTGTTGAGTTGTCATTGAGTTGTTGAACCCAGTCAGCCAGCCAGTTGTCAGGCAACTACCAGTTCCTTGTTGCTATTTGTGTTGCCGCCGAGAGCCTCTCTCTCCCTCTGTTCTCTCCCTCTCTCTCTCTCTCTCTCTCCCTCTCTCCCTCTCTCTCTCCCTCTATCTCCCCCGAACCGAGTCGTCTTCCTGTGGCAAGAATGGCGTTGTTACAGCCGCTTCGCCTTCCAATGAAAAGGCCTGCGACCGAGCCGTTCCGTTTCCTTTTCACCGCCATTGTTGCGGCGAAGAGGAGTCGCTTCCAACATGCATCCTTGCAAAGAGAGGGGGCTCCACGGTGGCCCCTGCTGTGGGGCTCCATTGACTCGCTGTTGCTTGTTGTTGTTGTTTCGTTAACCACCCCCCCCCCCCCTACACTCTTTATCTCCCCCCCCTCTTATCCCACCGTCAGTGGGGCTTTGGACCGAGGGATGGCTTTTGTGTGGACCGGCTCATGAAACCAGATAAATGGATTAAAGCGGGCGCTGATATGGGCGGACATCTTGGGAGGAAAGACAACAGTGATGTTTTTTAGGGGGTCGGGGGGGTGAAGGGGTGAGGGACAGGAAGAAGGGGAAGACGTTGGTGTCGTCGGACTACACCGGGGTCGAGACTCGCCCCGGAAGAATAGCTTCTGCCGACGACAACAACAAAAAAAGAGACAAGACGGTGATAAACTTTCCTCCCCATGCGTCGCTCGCAAAAAAACTGTCGCACGATTCTAGTGAAGTGAATGGAGGGCCACACTGTGAGGGGGGGGCGGTTCTTGTTCGCCAACAATCGACGGCGGCGGCGAGGAGGAGGAGGAGGAGGAGGAGGAGGAGGAGGAGGAGGAGGAGGAGGGCTCGTGACAGAATGCTAAATTGTTTCGAGGTCAACAACTTATTGTCTTTACGTTTTTTCTGACCCAAAAAAAGTAGTTTCTTGAAGTCGAACTCCTGAAGATTTAAACCAGAGATAAAGTACTTCAAAGTTAACACTTCAAAATACACAAACATGTTTTCTCTTCCCTTCTAGGAGTTTTACTTGTCATTGATCATAGTGGTTTATTCATTTTAGTGTGGGTACAATTTATAACACTTTTTTTTTTTGACTTGAACATCATTTTTTATTAGTAAAATATTTGTCAAAGTGATTCTTAAATAAAGAGACTTTGTTATCATTTTGACTTTTTTCCTCTTTTTGCAAAGTTTTATGACAAGTTTTCTTGTATTTAGGGAGTATTTTAAACAATAATTGTTGTTTTTTAAATGTAAAACTTTATCTTAAAATATTTTAATTCTCAATGCATATTTACAAATAGGATACTGATGTTTTTAAACTTCAAACTTTATCTATAAGTGTGTTTACAAATAATATGATTTCGTCTATTCCCTATAATTGAAAGAAGGATTTTACTATTTTTCTCAAAAATAATTCTATAATAAAGAGACTTCATAATAATTTGGATTTATTCTCTTTTTTCTTAGGGTTTTTATAACATTTTCTTTTTCAATAAGGTGTTTTTTAAACAATAATAATACAAAACATATAAATATTGACGAACAATTATTGTTTATAATGTTGTTTTTAAACTTAAAACCTTATTCAAAATAGTTTATTTGTCAGTATTAACAAATATGAGGATGTTGGCTTCTGATCCAAGAAAAACATTTAATTAATAATAATAATGAAACAACGTAGATATAAATAAATAATTATTTCTTACATGATTTACATTATATATCGGTCAATAAGTATTTATTGGAATTTCCCTCCTGCTAGAGGATCCATCGTCCATGTTTTAAACTAGTTTGATGATAAAAACACATTATTTCACAAGTTTTAACTGCCTTTTTGTATTTTATTCAAGCTCATGTGTGATTTATTGTTTGTTTTATCTACTTCTTATCCAGAATGAATCGACAAACATGTGATTTTCTAAAAGTATTTCATGAAAAAAATGGTACTACATTGAGATTTCCTGTCAAAATCTAATTCCACTCACATAAACTGAACTTCAAAATAAAAGTATTAAATCTTTAAATCGCTGCGTTCGAGCTCTAATGAACGTGTCTGTTCCTCGTTGGGTTTTGTTGTGGCGTGGAAGTGACAACCTCATTATCGGCCTCAAAATCATTAGACGATCCACTGTACGTCCACTTTCTCTCCATGAATAATTTTGTATATATTATCGCCGCACAATACCACGGCCTGCAGCGACCGACGTCACCCCGGGCGCGTCCACCACAAAAGAAATACATGGCAGGGGGGGGGGGCCAGACCAGGAACTTATTTAATTTCAGCTGGTTAAAAAAAATGTGCAAATGGCAGCTCGGAGGGACAAGTCAACACCTGCCTGTTTTCTCGTATCACATGATTTGTCGAGACAAAAAAAAAGGGTGAAACTGGTGTTTTCATTTTACAGCGATCTGTTAATGTTTGTCGCGGCGAGGATGACCTTCCCCGGGTTCAACAAGACCTCCGTGACCTTTGTCAATTTTTCAACCGGGGACCCTCTGCCGTGTGACTTTCAGCCGTTTAAGTGACACAGATTTATGCACGGTGACGTCCCACACACACACACACACACACACACACACACACACACACACACACACACACACACACACACACACACACACCTCGGTCACGCCGCTTCAGTCTAGTCAAGCATTAGTGGAGGAAAAACAAATTCTTCAGTCGCCCAGAAGCTCAAATGTGCCTTTAAATGTGGATTTAAGTTTATAAAAGTCACGTTGGATTCTGCTGCTGTTTACTTTCTTTCTTTTAAAGTTTATTTTTTATTGGTTTATTTAACCTTTGCTGCACTGAAAAAAGACTCTATGGTTTAGATATTTGGAGTTTTGTTGATGGAACTAACTTTAACCTTTAAGAGGAAGTTGAATCAAAATAAAATGTATTGAAAACATCGTCATTAAAGCAATGGAACAGCATAATAATACAAGTCAGAATAAGTATTTTGAGTTAGAAGAAAGGGGAATTAAATCATCTTAGAATGATGTGTGTGGTTTTGGCAGCCTTTTTACTTTTATCTCTATTAAATTTAGTTCATCTTAAATTTTTGATACCGAATATAAGTCACTGTTTTTAGCTCTTAAAAATAAAGACGAAGCTTTTGTGTGTAAATCCTTCAAATGTTTTCCATTATCTTCCTTTTTAAAAACAAATTATCCCTTATTGTTATCATATTAAACAGTTATTTATCGACTTTACTCTCTGAACTTCATCCATAAGTATCTATTTTTTTGTAAACAATTTATTTTCCTCGATTTTTCCCTCAATTTACATCTAAAAATCGCGATCCGGGCGATATATAACCCGCCTATAGAGGTCGCTGTGATATTACAGATGCCTTCCAAAAAGGCCCAGGCAGTGGATTCACACAGAACCCTCGGAACAAACTCACTTTCTCATCCAAAAAAATGAAAAAGTGAACCAAGATAAATCCATTTAAAAAAAATGAGATTTTTTAAAATAAAATAATTCCACTATTATATATTCAACACACACACCTCTTATCATCTGCACCCCCTCTCTCTCCCTCACACAATATTAATAATTTATTTCTGAATCGACATCTCTGACAGATTAGATTTTAACCATTTGATTTTGTTTGGACGGGGCGTGTCCGTATTATTACTTAATGACCTTCCCAGCTGCTCCTGTCCATTTTCTGTCACCAGCAACCATCTGGACACTTATTAGCACCTCAATGGATCCACGCTGCTTTTGCTCCCCAAAAAACTTGAATAAAATTAAGGCTGGTTACAGCCCCTGCCAAATAAATGTCCCCCCCACCCACCCACCCAACATCCAGTCCCACCCAACAATCATAATATTGTCCTCATTGTCCACCAGGGGTACTAATAAAGATTTCATCATTTCGTTTATTTAGGCAAAATAGACCATCTGGACAAATTCCTTCAACGTTTTTTGTTCCTATTTACAAATTTTAAATCATCATCAACCAGCAGGTATTTACATTTACACCAGAAAACACAAGATGGCGACAAGGAAAATAATACAAATAAAAATAATAATAATTATGAAGTAAAAAGCCTAAGAAATAAAATAAAGAAAAAAAAATAGTCCCAGATGAGATTATAGGCGCGATTATAGGCTACACAACGATCAGTCCAACTTTTTTTTTTTTTTATCCTCCTCTCACTGCGTCTTCTTTTTTTCTTTTATGTTTATATTCTTCTTTTTTTAAGCCGATGAAAGAGCAGTGAGGACTCGTTGCGTGGCGTCCTGTGGACTCCTGGCGCTGGAAGGCAGCGTGGATCTGAAGAGACACAAAAATAAAACATTAAATCAATTTATCTTGTATTATCATTGGAAATACACTGGAAAATAAAGTCGCTTTTCATGGATAGTTTTTTTATTTGGATTTTTTTGGTTGAGTCGGTGAGTGAGAGCGCTCCCCTGGGCTCGGGGTCTCCCAGGGGTCTTTAGCGGGAGCACAGAGCCCAGACAGAGCCCGTTTTACTCGGTGACTTGATAAGTAGCCACACTCTCCCCGGAGGGCACGAATTAAAGGAGGAGTGGGTTGAGAGTCAAGACCTTCTGTCACCCGCGAACCCCTGCTTTATATATATTAGGATTTATTTACTCGTTCATCATCACAACCTGTGGTTACTCATGTGTTTTTTTATGTGTTTGGTTATTTTTAAAATGGTCAAAATAAGCCTCATTTAAAAATATATATTAGGATTTATTTCAACATTTACCACCATAACTTACGTGTGTTTTACTATTTAAATTGACTAAAACAAAAATCTTGATTCAAACCAAAAATATAAGACGAATAAAATAGTTTAAAATATGAACTCAATTCAACTCATATTTAATATAGTTTTAAAATCCAATCTGAATAATTATTTATTAACCTGTTTATGTATAATTCAATATATTTGCGACAAGCTTCAGAGTGGATTGTAATTGATTTTTAAAAATAGGATAGTTATGACACTTTAATGTATTTTTGAAAAAAACGTATTGATTTATATTTATTTATTATACCTTCATTTAGGGGAAATTTGAATGCAATAAATACAAATCAGTACAATTTAAGTATTATTATTATGTCTAAATAACTGTTTTTCAAGTGACAAAATACATACAGTTAATGAAACATATCAAGTATTTCCAAGAGCTTCCATACAATTTAAATTCTAAAAATGATATAAAGCTTATTTTCGCACAATTTATTTTAAGTCAATATTCAAAATCAAGATTATTAAACCGTGAATTATATATAAACATATATAAAAAAACTAACACTGGTTTACGTTTTACCAACTATGTCTTGAATATTTAAACGTGTAAACAAACACACACGTCAAAGTGCAACATTTATATTTAATTCACAGCATTTAAAAAAAACATTTGAAACGTTTTATAAATATATTAAAAAACAAAAACATGAAGCAAGTCTCACCTGTCATGGATGGGTCGAAATGAAGACTTCAGGATCTGTGTTGGGGGCGACACGGACCTGACACCGTTTTCATGATCTAAACAACAAATAAAAAACATCAATATTTAGACAATTAAATCCACAAATATCTGCACGTGGAGTGTGTGTGTGTGTTCAGGTGATCGCGAGTGTGTGTGTTGCACGTGCGCGTGCGTCTGCAGGTGTGATGTTCTTACCTGTGTGTTTGGGACTGTGTCTCTCTGGCGAGGCCTTGCTGTCACTGCTGGGAGCTGCTGCGGGCGAGACCAGCACCGACACCGGCTGCAGGTTCTGGTGGTTCTGGTGGTTCTGATGATGATGATGATGATGGTGGTGCTGGTTCAGAAACGACCTCACGTTCAACAGGGAGTTCTGACCCAGAAAAGCCCCGTTCGTCCAGTTGTGAAACTTCCCAATCTGACACGTGTATAGTCCATGGCTGGGCAGGAAGGCCGGGTGGGTCTGGATCTGCGGGTGAGGGGTGGTGGTCGCGGCGGCCGGCGGGCCACAGGGGGACGCGGGCTTCTGCGACGAGGTGTCGGGGCTGGTGGCGGTCTCAGCCAAAGACCAGATCTTGGGCTTGTTGTTCGAGGGGAGCGGGAAGCTGCCGGGTCTGTCCGGGGACAGGACCCGGGTGTTGTCCGGGGTCTCTTTACTCCCCGGGTGAAGCTTGGACTTGTCGAAGGCCTCGTGGGCCTGCAGGGCGAAGGCCCGTCGTTTCTCCAGCGCGTCCAAATCCGCGCCCGCGTGCTCCCCCCGGCCGCCCTCCGTGGACTTGTCGTCGTCGTCCTCGTTGCTCTGGTCGCCGTCGTTGTCGTCGATCTTGTCGATGTCGATGCTCTCCAGGTCGATCTCCTCCTCGTCCTCGTTCTTCTCGCCCTCGTCGCCGCTGCCGAACAGGTTCCCGTCCTCGCCGTCCTCCTCCTTGCTCCTGCTGCCCCACGTCACCTTGTTCTCCTTCTTCAGCCTCCGCCGGGCGTTGGCGAACCAGGTGGAGACCTGGGTCAGGGTCATCTTGGTGATGATGGCCAGCATGATCTTCTCGCCCTTGGTCGGGTAGGGGTTCTTGCGGTGCTCGTTGAGCCAGGCTTTGAGGGTGCTGGTGCTCTCCCGGGTGGCGTTCTTGGGCCTGGCGGGGTCTCCGTACTGGAACTGGCCGTAAGGGTAGAAGGCTGGGGAGGTGTGGGCGGCGAAGCTCGCCGGGTGGACCCCAGGACTGTCCTTCAGATCATACTGGGAGCCCTTTTTAAAAAAATAAAATAAAAATGACTCGTTATTAATAACTTTTCAAAACTTTTCTCCTCAATAAAATATTTCTTAATTCAAATGTTGTATTTTTTTTATTTTACTTATCGCTGACAACAATTTACAATAGTTTTACTTTGACTTTATATATATATATTTTTTTTATTATTACGCATTTTAAGGTAAGGTATTGATCCCACAGAAGGTCTCCTTCGGGAAATTGTTTTTTTTCCAATAGCCACAGCATTAAATGAAAATACATAAAGTACAAAATTACATTTTCAAAGTATGTATATTTTAGCAACATAGACACTTCAGTGTAGAGTTACTTAAAAGCGATTTCCCTTCGGGTACTAACAATATATTTCTACACTTTTAAACCGGGAATATTTAATTTTCAGGCACATTTTCACTTTTTTTCACACATTTATTTTCTTTTCTGTTTTTGTCCACGTTTTTTTTTAATCTTGAACAGACAACCAAAAAAATC
This sequence comes from Callionymus lyra, assembly GCF_982586985.1. Classification (NCBI taxonomy): domain Eukaryota; kingdom Metazoa; phylum Chordata; class Actinopteri; order Syngnathiformes; family Callionymidae; genus Callionymus; species Callionymus lyra. The sequence continues at coordinate 16,727,013 of NC_141834.1, forward strand.
ACGTTTTTTTGGACCATTTATCTTGCAGTGATTTTACGAATCCCGTCAATACAAACGCATTATAATCGTATTTAAAGTGTCAAATCACAACCAACTTATCTTATAAGAAAATACATTTTCCACACTTTTTCCTCAATGTTTTTTCTCCTCAAATACTACAAAAAAAATACAAATAAAATTACCATTTGCGAGAAGAGCGCCAGGTCCGCGCTGGTGTACGGTAAAAAGGCGCTGTAGTTGTGCGCGTACGGGTTGGCGTACATGCCCAGCACCGAGGTGACCGCCGCCGCCGCCGCGTTGGCGGACGGACTCCCCCCGATCTCGGCGCCTCCTCCCCGGGAGGACGGCGTCAGGACGCCCGCTCTCTCGGTGCCGTACACCGCCTGCGAGGCGCTCAAGTACTGCGGGTAGCCGAGCTGCGGGAACGACATCTCCAGCTCTTTAAAAAAAAAAAAAAAGAAAAAAAGAAAGTTCCTCGCACAGGTCCAACGAACTGTGCGTTAAAATAAAAATAAAAAGTGGGAGATAGAGGAGGAAGAGGGGGAAAAAAAAGGGGAGCCGCCAAGTGGTGCGTTTTCAGGGCGAAGCCAGTGTCAGGGACACACGCGTGTTTCTCTTTTTTAAATCTCTGGGTGTTTGTGGAGGAAGAAAAAGTCCGCTGGATGTGATCAGATCAACAATTGCGCACCGACTGACGCGCCTGGCCCTGAGGTCTCCAGGCTGATCTCTCAGATACAATTTGAAGTTGATGCTTTGATTGGCATCCCTTGCTCCAAGTCCACAAGCTCCTCCTCGCTCCTGGAGCAACGTGGATCCTGTGGAGGGAGAGAGAGAGTGTTACCTCCCTCTCTCTCTCTCTCTCTCTCTCTCTCTCTCTCTCCTTCTCTCTCTCTCCTTCTCTCTCTCTCCTCCTCTCTCTCCCTCCGTGTTTGGACTTATTGTATGTTAAATGTTGGAGCATTAGAGTCCATTCAGCGAAGGCTTTGATTGTTGTATGACAACCTGTCGACGCCATTTTTACAGCTGTCGGACACCAGGGGAGGGTGTGTGTGTGTGTGTGTGTGTGTGTAAACCTGCATCATCGCAAAAAAAGTTCATTTGATTTAAATTTGTTATTAATAGATAAAAACTCCTGCAGACTCGTAATAATAATAATAATTGTTTTAAAAAGTTCTGCAGCTTTTAAGCTCGTAAAACGATTAAAATTGTAATTGTATTTTACTTTAAAACATTTATTTTAAACGCAATTCATTTCTGAATACATACTTTTAATTTAATTTATTCCATTTTTTTAGGATTGATTTCGTCATGGTTTAATCAGCCTCTCAACACTTCTTTTTTGTGTGTATGTGTGTGTGTGTGTGTGTGTGTGTGTCTGTGTCTGTGTGTGTGTGTGTGATTTAAACCAGATTGTCCTTCTTTGTAACACTTTTTTTTTTCTTGTTTAGAAAAGAAAGGAAACAAAAAAAACACCGAATCATCCCTTTGGTCCCTGAACGCACCACCCCCTTTTTGATCGTTCATTTACCATTTAATACTATTATATATATATATATATATATATATATCTTTAGAATAATATACAAATATTATTTGTTTTATTATATAATAAGACGTGTTTGTTATAAGAGGAAATTAAACATTCTTATTTAATTTAAAAATAAAGTGTTAATTGATTTAAATAAAAATATTGTAATTATCGCAATAAATGGGGTTTATTTTAAGTTAAAAAAGGCATAAAAAAGAGGGGGATTTATTATAGCGACTCTACTCTTGAACCTATGATCCCATTTCCAGTCATAAAAAAAAAAAAAAAGTGAGTGTCCACTGCTGACCATGTGGCGCGCCTGAGGAGTCTGTTCACGTCTTTTTACGCTTCTATTTTTATTTCATTTGATTTCCTATATCAACCCAAAGGTGGTGAAAAAAAATAGGGGGGGGTCCAGAGAGAGAGGGGAGGGGGGTCCTATTCTGTAGATCTAGATTTAATGCCTTAACGACTGAAGCCCCCAGAAGTCAGTAGATTCTGATCTGCACCAGATGGCTCCGAGTGGATATTGCCGAGCTCCGTGGATCTGTTAAAAATATCTGAGGGGCACTGATGGTAATCTGGCGAACACATCAGAAAGGAGGGGAGGAATGGCAGTGGCGATAACCCGCTGGAGATGTGTGTGTGTGTGTGAGAGTGTGTGTGTGCGGGGGGCTAAATATGATGATGGTCGTGGTGGGTGGTGTGTGTGTGTGTGTGTGTGACTTTATTATCTTTTTCTAATGAACGACTTGATCGAAAACAAATCTTTAAATAATTGACAAATATAAGGAAGAGAGTTTGTTTAAAAGTAGCAGTTATTTTTATATATATATATATATATATATTTTAATCCGAGTCAACAGCGACACGCGCAGAAGCAATAAAGTGTTATCGTTAACTGATTTATTGGCTCTTGTTAAAGTCTCATTACCGTCACCAGCTCCTCAACTTTAACCCGGCGTGTGTGTGTGCGCGTGCGTGTGTGTGTGTGTGTGTGTGAGAGAGAGAGGGAGAGAGGGAGGGAGTGAAGTGAAGGGGGAGGTGTGAAAGAGAAAGAGAGAAAGAGAGAGAGAGAAATACTTTTGGATCCTTTGACCATTCTTGTTCGCTACAAATATGTCCCCGTGTCGGAAACACACACACACACACGCGCGCGCGCACACCAACCAACACACACACACACGCGGTTAAACACTTATGTAAATGTGTGTGTCACTCAAGTGTCACTCCAAATTAAATCACTTATTATTGAATGACAATTGAAGTGATAAAATGCAATAATTACACTTAAAACAAAGACAATTATCGTCAGAGATGAAACAATATATAACGATTATGACTAGTAGTAACTAGTATGACTAGTAGTAATAACACATAATAACATGAATAATACACGTATAACGTACTTGTTATTTAATCCATTTAAACCCAGATATGGGATAAGAAACATTCAGTATAATACACATCATTATATCTATAATAAACATATATATGTATTGGTACATAATTGTTGTAAAAGTAGCTTAAAAATATATTTAAAATAAAGAGTTTGTTGTCGGTAATTAAAAAGAAAATGTTGCGTTAACTTAATTAAATTGAAGAAAATATTGAACCATTAATTGTTACTTTTGTTTTGTGTGTTTCTTTATTTTATTCGACAAGACTTGTTTGCTGGAAGATAAATTAGGTTTTTTAATAATTTAAGAAAAAAATATTTAGTTTATTTAAGGATGAATAAAGTTTAAATAAGTAACTAAATTATAACTTTCTCCCTGTGATATTAAGTAAATAAACTACAATTGAATAAAAGCAGATTTAGAATAGAATAGATTAAGTTAATTTATAATATATATAAAGTTACATTTTTTAAATATTCATGTTAATTAATGCATGAATTTATGTTTAAAAACATAATAAAACACAGGAAGACTGTGTTTATAAAGTGTCTCTTGCATCTTAAAAAAGCTTCTTATGAAACAAAAACAAGTTAACCTCGACTGCCCAGATGTCTCAACGCTCAATTAAACATTACACCATTCCACAACTAAAATATTTCTCCCAAAAAATCCGTCCGCGGCCCCGAGTCTTGGGTTCAAATCCTCTCGGTTGAGTTTAATTAAAAGCTACATTTGCTGTGTGCTGAGTCAACACGGCTCGGGCCGGAGCAGTCGGCGAGGAGTCAACGAGAGCGAACCTGCGCTACAATAACAGCAGCTCTGTTGACAGTCGGCTACCACCGCAGAGGTCAAGGGTGTCTCTGTGAACTAATAACTGTGGTGAAAGATACTCTTTTCCTGCCTCTGGGAGTGCCAAAGTTGAGGAAAGGTTAAGAATCCACAGAATGTCCCCTTTTGTGCCTTTTTTTTTTTTTGTTGCAGATTATCAAATTAAGTGTTGAAACCAAAACTGCTTTTTTTCTCCCCGGAGGAGCAGAGATTAGATGAATATCGTGGATGTAATTGCACCGTCACGTTGCTCACAAGTGGTGGTTTCCTTCCACGACTAAACTATTACCGGCAGTTTTTTCTTTGGTTTTTTTTTTTTTGTGTTGAGATTAAAAGACACTCGATACGCAGACGACTATAGGTGAGAAGAATTTCCTGAATAATAGGATCTCTAACCGGCGAAACACGTCATTCAGACGTGACAAAAAGCTACTGGGCTCCAATTGTTGACACTTTTAAAACTCAGAACTCATGGTTGTATTAATAACTATATATTGAATTACACCATTAATGCATCACTTGGTGACAGAAGGCAACAAAATAACATATCATATTTCACATTAAAGCTTAACTCTTTGTCTTAATCTGTTATTTTGCTAAGTTATTTCTGGCAATGTTTGTAAATTAAAAGTTAGCTCGGGAACGAAACAAGCTAATGCTACAGTAGTATTGATATCTAGGGATCTGGTTTGCAAGTAACTGGGGAAAAAAAAGGGAAACTTTTATTTTTAGGCTGAGATTTATAATGAATTTGTCAGTTCATCACTTGTTTATTTTTTATTTAATTGAATTAGTTCACAATACATTTTTTTAAAGGACAGAAAAAGTTAATTACTATAAATGCATTTGTTATTTTTGTAAGCCATAGTTTCAAAGAGGCTATTTTGTTGCAACTAAAAAAAGGTAAACATACAACAAAATTGTAGGTAGGTAGGTAGGACTTTATTGATTCTTCAGGAGATAGTTTCTTTTTCCAATTAGCCACAGCAATACAGCAATTTTCCATAAAAAATAAATAAAAATAAAATAAGAACAAGAACAAGAAAAAAGAGAAATAAAGAGAAAGAACAAGATGATACAATCTAAGTCTAAAGATAAGATAAAGAACATCATGTATAATAATGTTTAAAATAATGTAAATTATAAATATATATAGTTATATATAGTTATATATAGTTTTTTTTATATGGAATCAAGAAATGTCTGAGGATGAGTTAAACAATACACTTCATATGTTATAGTGAAAAGTAACGTCGTCCCTACAGAGCCGGCTCGCTAATGTTGACATTACATTTATTAGAGAAACTATCTCGTCTCAAACCCCCAGACGTATGTATCACAATCCACTTGTTATTATTTTTTCTTAAACTTAATGTAATGTAAGAAAGAGTGACGATTAGCTGCCTCTATACTAGCTGCTATGCTATGCTATATTATGCTATATTATGCTATGCTATGCTATCTGCATTTGCTCTCCATATTATAAATATTTGCATTATGTGTACAATTCATCATCTTTTTAATTATAACTTAAGTCAACATTTTAAAACGTAGCCTTTAGCACCCAGGTGATTCTGTTTCAAACAGGTTTGCTGTCACTTTGTAGGGAAAAAAACCTACAACTCTTATCTCCGTTGGTTAGTTTCTTTCAACTCTTCTCGCAGCTCACTGTGTAAAAAGACAAGAGCACAAGACCTGACTTTTCTTTTTTTTTTTCCTCCCCTGGGCCATTCTCAGTGGTGGGTAATGAACGGGTGGGCCCAGATTTTGATGTGGTTAGGGGGCCGAGGGGAGAGAAATGTGAGAAGGGGTGTTAATTGTTTTGGCTCTTTGCTGGGGAAACATATCAACATTAGATCTAATGGAGGTTAAAGACTCTCATTGCCATAGGGGCTGCAGCTAATGAATAGCTTTAACTAGCCAAGGAGAGAGCGACGGAGAGAGAGAGAGAAGCATGAATACGAGGTAGAAACAGACGCTGTTATCTAAATATATATTGCTTTTACTCACAGGCTAACAATGCATAAGTAGCAACAACACTTTAGTATTTTAAAGCAGTTGCAGAGCTAACAATAAAGCTAACGTTATATTATTATAGACAATTGTATTATTATTTTTTCTGCACCGTGGACCAATTTAATGTAAGTATTTATTTAATTTATGACCAGCTAACAAGGTAACGTAACCAGCAGGAGCACTGTTGGGGTTTCTCTACTACAAAAATGTTCCATAAAGATAGATAGACTTTATTTATTCTTCTGGAGATCTCTTTCGGAAAATTGAGTTTCCAGTTCACAGCAGATGAAAGTTTCGTAAAGACACGAACAAGAACAAAGCGCAAATAAACGAACGAAGTGCAAGGGATGACAAAGTGCACATGAAAGAACCAATTCCAATGGATGACAAAGTACAAATAAAATAACAAATGTCAAGGGATGACAAAGTGCAAATGAAAGAAAAACGTACCAGGGATGAAAATGTGCAAATCAAAAAAAACAAAGTTCAAGGGATGAGAAATTGCAAATAAAAGAACAAAGTTCAAGGTATGACAAAATGCAAATGAAAGAACAAGGTTTAAGGGATGACAAAGTGCAAATAAAAGAATAAAGTTCAAGGGATGACAAAGTGCAAATAAAAGAACAAAGTTCAAGGTATGACAAAGGGCAAATAAAAGAATAAAGTTCAAGGGATGACAAAGGGCAAATAAAAGAATAAAGTTCAAGGGATGACAAAGTGCAAATAAAAGAACAAAGTCAAGGGATGACAAAGTGCAAATAAAAGAACAAAGTTCAAGGGATGACAAAGTGCAAATAAAAGAATAAAGTTCAAGGGATGACAAAGGGCAAATAAAAGAATAAAGTTCAAGGGATGACAAAGGGCAAATAAAATAATAAAGTTTAAGGGATGACAACGTGCAAATATAATGAACATAAAAAACAAAGAGTTAATAGGCTAATTAGGCTAATGCTACGTCAGAGAAAATTGGGTATTTTTAAAATAATAAAACACCTGTGAAAATCAATACTCTATTATCAACGTTATTATTTCTCACTTGTGTGTTCTGGTTTCGTATGCCTCGTCGACTGACCCGAGTCCTGGTCCGGTCATTGGTAGACGACTGACTTAGAAGATCTGCTTCGGTTCTCGCAAAGTAACCTCGCCAACAGGAAACCAACTTGACATTTTAGCTTGTATTGCTGACGGCACATTATGATACCGAAAAATCTCAACATTTCCAGCAGGAGCGCTGTTGTAATTTCTCTATGACAAGATGGTCCCTATAGAGTTTATGTTACTTGTTTTGGTTAGTTTTCTGGAGTATATTTTTAGTAACCTTTCCTGAAACAAGCATGTGGTTAGCAATTCAAAGCTAATTCTATTACGGATAAAATTCGGTCTTTAAAAAATAAATAAAACACCTTTGAGACAGTATTAATCAATATTATACTATCAAGCTTAATTTTTTCTATCTTGTGTGTGTTCTGGTTTTGTATGCCTCATGGACTAGTCTGGGGTCCTGGCCTTGTCCTTGGGGGACGACTGGCTTAGAAGTTTTGTTTCGGTTCTAAGAAAATAACCTCGCCAACCGGAAACTAACTTGACACTTTAGCTTGAATTGTCCACCTAATAATAATACCGAAAAATCTCAACGTAACCAGCAGGAGCGCTTATGTGGTTTTTCTACAATAATATTTTTTCATATAGAGTTTATATATAGAGTTATTAAGTTACTAATTTCCACTAGTTTACATGTGTATTATTTGAGTAACCTTAACTGAAACAAGCATCCTGTCGTGGTAGCAATTTCAGGCTAATGCTACTTTGGAGAAAATTGGGTATTTTAAGAAGAATAAAACACCTTTCAGACAGTATAAATCAATACTATACTATCAACATTATTATTTCTTGCTACTGTGTTCTGGTTTTGTATGCCTCATGGACTGGTCCAGGGTCCTGGCGCGGTCGTTGGGGGACGACTGGCTTAGAAGTTGTGTTTCGGTTCTAAGAAAAGAACCTCGCCAACAGGAAACCAACTTGACACTTTAGCTTGAATTGTCGACCCAATAATAATACCGAAAAAATCTCAACGTAACCAGCAGGAGCGCTTATGTGGTTTTTCTACAATAATATTTCTTCATATAGAGTTTACGTTACTAATTTCCACTAGTTTACATGTGTTTTATTTGAGTAACCTTGACCAAAACAAGCATCCTGTCGTTGTAGCAATTTCAGGCTAATGCTACTTTGGAGAAAATTGGGTATTTTTAAAATAATAAAACACATTTCAGACAGTATAATGAATACTATACTATCAACGTTATTATTTCTTGCTACTGTGTTCTGGTTTCGTATGCCTCATGGACTGGTCCAGGGTCCTGGCCCGGTCCTTGGGGGGACGACTGGCTTAGAAGATGTGTTTCGGTTCTCGCAAAAGAACCTCGCCAACTGGAAACCGACTTGACATTTGACCTGGTTTTCCTGACGCCACTTTATGATAGTAGCACTTTTTCGGCGTCTCCGATGGAATACCGGGATTTTCCCATGTCGACTGTGTGATATGATCTCACTGGGTCAGCCTTGGGCCTCCACCTGGTCCACTTATAAACCCTGCAAGGTATTTGCAACATGGCAAAAACTGCATTTTCTCAGATGAAACTTTGCCGCTACTCTAGTTTGAGTATCTCTTAGATCACCAACGCTCTCAGTAACTAGGTAAATTGTTGTGGTTTAGGATCAAAATGCCCAAAAATAAGAGTCTATTGAAGAGCATGGTTTTGTGGGTCATGGTGTCAACATGCAACAGTAGTTACTTGTTTTAGGTCAACTTTGAACGAGTATTTAATCCATATATAAAGCTCTTGCTGACCATGTTAAACTACTTAGTTAATCTGGTTTGGCCTGAGTTCGTACTCGATTGTTTTTTCCCTAAGATTATCTTTTTTTATTGTTTTCTTCTCAAAACATTAATTCAGTTTTTCAATAATTCTTTGCACATATTTCACGGAAACAATGGCTTTTTTTTAAATTTAATTCGGCGTAAATGTCTCTAATTGATATTTAACTGAGTTGGCGAGTGTCGAGATAATTCCATTACTTCACGTCTAGCTCCAGTCGCAGATGTATGCAAAGTACAGTACATGTGCGAGTTTGTACACAAAACACATTTGGAACAGAGAGACGGAAAAAAAAAATCAAAGTCCTCTTTTTGTCCCGCATAATTTTATGCTAAACTCCAAAAGGTTGGATTCAAACGCTCGCTCGGAAGTATTCAAAAGAGTTCGTCTCTCCCCCCTTTTTCACATGTTTATTCGCTTCCTAAGAAATGGGAGAAAAAAAAAAAAAAGTAAGCTTGCGAATCTGATTCAAGATGATAGAGTTCCCGTCGTTTATTTATCAACAGAGTTAATTGAATTTTAAGACAGGGACTTCTTTGAGGGGTACGCGCTGAAGTATTCTTTTGAAAACCCCACTCTTTGATAGTGGTGTAAAGGATAGACTTATAGATAAAATGATCAACGGACAGCGTGATAAATGGAATTTTTAATGAGGCTTTTTTTCTTTCATCTTTTATTGTGTTGTGCAGATTTTTCCTCCGCTTTGGTGTGTCTTTTGACTGGATGTTGATCGTCAAGACCTGCCATTTTTTATGTTGCCGGACGCGCTCGGCGGGGGGGCGCCACGGCCTCCCGCCTCTTGATCACAGATCAGACTAACTCGGTTTTTTGCTCACTTTGGGGATTTGACTTCGGAGAACGTTTAGTTTTTTTTTTTTTTTTTTAAAAACCGTCGAAAAGTTAGAGATAAGAAGAACAAGTTCGGCTTTTTAAAATGTTTTGAAGTGTCAAAAGTGTTTTTTTTTACCTCAAGATCAAGGTGGAGATAATTTCGAGTCAAAATGTCACATATTTTACGAAGATAAGTCTTGTTTATGGTTTGAATGATTAATATTTGACCAGGCGGGTCTTGGGCTCTGGTGGTTTGGAACAGATCCAGTCCCAGAACGATCGTAATGGGATATGAACAGTGGAGAGTGAGGTAGATTCTAAACCAAGAGTTTTAAAAAAGATTAGTGGTTAGTTTTTAGAGCCGAACATATCGTCGGGGCAGCAGCTAGAGCACAAAAGGACAAGACTATCCCAAAGATCTCTCTTCTACTTTTTCGGGAGGATAGTGAGGAGTTCCCGAGCCAACCGGAAGACTTAATAGCTCTATCATCTTCAGAGTCTGCAGCAAGACCTATTCCTGGTTGGACATGAGGGTTTTTCTTTGCATGTTTGTATTCACTGCGCCCAAGTTCATCAACTTATATTGGGGTCCGGAGTGAGATCCTTTGAAACCCTTGCAGGATTACAAGGATTTGTAAAGGTTTTCCCATTCCGGACCCATCGCCTATATTAACGCCTGTACATCGTACGCCTCTTTATCGACTTTGGTAGCACACCTGTACCTTGCAAAGCGTCGCTTCTAGTTCGGCCAGTCGAAGTGGAACCGATCCGGTGGCGAAAACCTTTTAATCTTCGGGAAACACGGGAAATTTAGGCTTTAACTCTAAAAAAGAAAAAACTGTGCGGCCACTTCTGACGCCATGTAAAGAACTTTAGGTTCAATTTAAACTTGGTAAACCAACAATAGAGAGCGGTTGCTAAGAATCTTCTTCACTTTATTGAGTCAACCCGAGTGAACAAAGTGCTTTTTAATTTGACTGTCTCATGATACCCCCAAAAAGATGTTAGTGGACTACATTATAATGAGCTGACAATACAGATAAACGATTGCTTTTTTTTGTAGCTGGTGGAGCTGGTACATGGATCTTTTACGAATTGTGTTTTTTTTCATTGACAAAGTCCCCAAAAGACCCACTGCCACAATTTATAGTTGATTTAACCAATTTCTACCCAAGGCTAATAACTTCCAGCATCCAAACCTACCCTAAGGGTGAGTTTTTCCTGCATTTTCGGCTTCAGCGGTGCCGTTTTCTGTGTCGCTATCGCGAGTGCCTATAGGTTTGAGTCAATTCCCCCGTTGATGTTTTCCTTAAGAGGCCGTTGACCACGTCGAGCGACAGGGAAACATCCTGCAGAATCCTTTATCCGAACCGACGCACACAGAAGTACGACCGGGGCGAAGAGCACACAAAAGCTCAAGTGGAATGAATGGGTTCATCAAAAAGGCCTTTAAACTACACAACACTCTTCTTTTTCTTTCGAAGTGAAGTGCCGGCGTTATTTTGGAGTGGGGGTGTCAGGTTGCGGGGGCCGCGTTCTATATCACACTTAAGTTGAAGCATCATTGATCCCCGGGCCGAGGAAAGAAAAAGCAATCTGGACAATGAAGTTCAATAACAAGTGACTCCCATCTCGACGGAGGCCAGCTGATCTGGCACAGTGTAATGCTTTAGCATTAGTGGCTCTCAGCTGTTTCTGCCAAACACCGGCCCCTCACCATGAAATCTCTTGTTACCGAGAGAGAGGAATGGTGTTTGGCTTATAATTGAAGCGTTTTATACCCTCCCTCCTCGCCTCCCCCCCTTTTGTCATCCCTCCTTTATTTCTCTTTTTCCTTCTCGTCCCCGGCGAGCCCCCCCCCCCCCCCATTTGTTTTTTTCCCGAGCTTCGTCCCCCGTCTTAAGGGTCCGTCTCGACGCAAATATACGAGACACCCACACACCCCTGCACACGGATGCTTCCTTTTGTATGAGCGGGGAGCGCCCGTCAAAATCCCGATCGATCCCCCCGGTGACATTGTGCCGGGGAGGTTATTTAGGTGGGCATCCAATCTGCACCTGCCGTTTGTGTCGGAGCGAGCGGGGGAACACGGCCAGAGTTTGTTAACAGTGAAGGAGGGTGGAGGGTGTGGGGGGTGTGTGGGGTGTGTGTGGGGGGGGGTTATCAAAGCTGGAAGGGAAGGGGGGGGCGACGAGCAGACACCTCAGGACCCCATGAGTACCCACCAGCTCGCTGCCTCCTCTCTCGTGAAATGAGCACTTTCACAGTCAGTTAGTCTTTAAGTAATAGATATATTGAGTTCATCCCTTGTAACGTTAGACAACTAATTTATTATTTTTTCTCCCCCCCCCCCTGCCTCACCATCACCCGCCTCACCCCTCCATCCGTCGCCGCCGCCCCCCTCTCTTTTCTCCGTGTCCCTTTCACTTCATTTCCCATCAACTGGGGATTATGAAGGTTAAATAAACTCTGTGTGAAAATGAATGAATATTGCCACTAACCTCCTCCCCTGCTACCTCGCACCCCGCCCTCCCTCGTGCAAAAAAAGAAAACAGGGGAGGGGTGAAAAAAGAGAGAGAGAAAAACGAGAGAGAGAGAGCCCGGGCTATCTGGCGGCAGAATGAATGATCCTATTTATGTTAATGCATACATGAACGTTACACAGGTTTTTCCCCTGATAAGGCGATAGGTTAATGAAATGCTCATTTCATTTTACCAGTTGTTTTCTCTGTGAAGTTCCGATAAGTAGCAAACCAATGAAGCTTGTAATTACAATCTTACAGAAACCCGGCCAATCTGTGTATAAATCTCGCCATCCAATTACAAGATGTAATAATTTTGCAGTCAAGCTGGTAATGAGGTCTAATACTCATGCATGTGATAATCCCCCCTGGATGCTGACTCTATCAGATGTTGGCTTTGTAATTATATGAGCTTGAGAGAGAGAGAGAGAGAGAGAGAGAGAAAAAAAGAAAATCATTATTTCATGTTCAAGTAGAAAATGAGGTTGGTGGGGAAGTTAATTTTCTCTATGCTCTGTGAAGCGTAGACAAGAATTTAATGATTTAATTACAGTTGTTAGGCCTTTTTTTTTTGTTGCTTAAATTGAGCTAAGCATTTTTCATACCCCGCGACATCAGGAGTCGAAGGAACATCAAAAGATTTTTCCATGGCGTTACAAAGTGATGGAACGAGAGCCCCGAACGGCCCCGGATTCTTTCTTTTTTTTTTTTCTCCCCACTTCCAGAAAGAAAAAGCATCCCTTTTTTTTCTCCCCTGTCTTCATTCTTCCCTCTTCTCCTCATCGTCCGGGGTAACTCCACGGCGTCATGGATACCAGACCTCCCGGATAAAAAAAGCCACATCAACAAATATTAACCGCTCCGGCTTTTCACCACCAGCGGCTTAATCCACTGTATGTGAATTTGTCATATCAGATTACGGTGACAGTCATGGTGCAGCAGCACAGGACGGGAAGCATCCTTCCTGCATCCTTGAAAGGACAATATAGTTTAACTCGCCACCTTTTTTTTTTTTTTCTGGAATTTCAAAGCAGCCCATGAGGGGCGTCTGTCGTCGTCTGATTTCCATACGGCCTTTATGAGAGAGAAAGAAACTGTAAATACGTCCCTGGGAGTAATCCCCCGGCCACTCCTGGCACTTTGAAAAGTGCTTTGAGGGATGTAATTCAACTTCACAGCAACACCGGTTATGCCGGGTCGTACGTTTGTGAAAGCGTTTGTCATCCATCTTTTATCCGCTGTTTCAGGATTTTTTTTTTATTGGTTCAATTTTAATATCTTTTTGAAATGTAGAGCGATACGTGGAAAAAAACAGCCAATGACCTCTCGCCTTAAGTCCTTCATCCGTTTATGCTGAATGACGGCGTCGTAATGGTGCCAACAACCCGGAATTATCGTTCAAAGTCACACACGGTAGCTCCGAAAAATATGTTTATAAATGTGAGCTTACTTGTCTAAGACTAGGTCTGTCACTACTTCCTTCATGGCAGGGATAAAAACTTAAAAATAACAAGTAACATAAACATCTGAACTGTAGATAATTAACCAATTAAATAATACAAATCATACAAAAAGATATATTAGATGTTAAAGCTCTGTTTACTTTAAAAAGCTAAATAATTATTTATATATTATGTTATTTTTTTCAAACATTAGTCATGGAATTGGTTGTAGCATTAGCCAACTAAAGGCTGCTAGCCTACCACCTACAACAAAGGATAATAACAAAAAGACGTACTGTGTCAAGCAGGAAGCTAAATGCTACTAGCGCACACTACAGTCGCAGGCTAGCTGCATATAATGAAAAAAACACAACATTTTGTTTTAACAGCAAGCTAAAGGCAGCTAGTACAAAAGTAGCTAGTAACAAAACAACCTACGTTCATTGAGCAGCTATTTAATAGTTGCTAGCGTAGACCATAGTAGTGTTCCTGGTGCAGCTAATAGCAAAACAAACTACATTGATTGCCCAGCAACCTAAAATAATGCTAGCCCAAATCATGGGTAATACCAAACAGTGTACGTTCATTGAGCAGCAAGCTAAATGCAGTTAGCTCGGACTGCAGTAGCATCAAAAAACAGAACAACTTACACTGATTGCACAGCAAGCTAAAGGAAGCTAGCGTGCACTTCAGTAGCATGCTAGGCGCAACAAAAAAAAAACAACCTGCGTTGATCAAGCAGCAAGCTAAATGCTGCTAACGTTGACTACAGTAGCGTGCTAGCCACAGCTAACAATAAAACATCCTACGTTGATCAAGCAGCGAGCTAAAGGCTGCTCACGTTGACTAAAGTAGCGTGCTAGCCACAGCTAACAACAAAACAACCTACGTTGATCAAGCAGCGAACTAAATGCTGCTCACGTTGACTAAAGTAGCGTGCTAGCCACAGCTAACAACAAAACAACCTACGTTGATCAAGCAGTGAGCTAAAGGCTGCTCACGTTGACTACAGTAGCCTGCTAGCCACAGCTAACAACAAAACAACCTACGTTGATCAAGCAGTGAGCTAAAGGCTGCTCACGTTGACTACAGTAGCCTGCTAGCCACAGCTAACAACAAAACAACCTACGTTGATCAAGCAGCGAGCTAAATGCTGCTAACGTTGACTACAGTAGCATGCTAGCCACAGCTAACAACAAAACAACCTACGTTGATCAAGCAGCGAGCTAAATGCTGCTAACGTTGACTACAGTAGCGTGCTAGGAGCAGCTAACAACCAAACAACATACGTTGATCAAGCAGCGAGCTAAAGGCTGCTCACGTTGACTACAGTAGCGTGCTAGCCACAGCTAACAACAAAACAACCTACGTTGATCAAGCAGCGAACTAAATGCTGCTAACGTTGACTACAGTAGTGTGCTAGCCACAGCTAACAACAAAACAACCTACGTTGATCAAACAGTGAACTAAATGCTGCTAACGTTGACTACAGTAGCATGCTAGCCACAGCTAACAACAAAACAACCTACGTTGATCAAACAGCGAGCTAAAGGCTGCTCACGTTGACTAAAGTAGCGTGCTAGCCACAGCTAACAACAAAACAACCTACGTTGATCAAGCAGCGAGCTAAATGCTGCTAACGTTGACTACAGTAGTGTGCTAGCCACAGCTAACAACAAAACAACCTACGTTGATCAAGCAGTGAACTAAATGCTGCTAACGTTGACTACAGTAGCATGCTAGCCACAGCTAACAACAAAACAACCTACTTTGATCAAGCAGCGAGCTAAAGGCTGCTCACGTTGACTAAAGTAGCGTGCTAGCCACAGCTAACAGCAAAACAACCTACGTTGATCAAGCAGTGAGCTAAAGGCTGCTCACGTTGACTACAGTAGCGTGCTAGCCACAGCTAACAACAAAACAACCTACGTTGATCAACAGCGAGCTAAAGGCTGCTCACGTTGACTAAAGTAGCGTGCTAGCCACAGCTAACAACAAAACAACCTACGTTGATCAAGCAGCGAGCTAAATGCTGCTAACGTTGACTACAGTAGCGTGCTAGGAGCAGCTAACAACAAAACAACCTACGTTGATCAAGCAGTGAGCTAAATGCTGCTCACGTTGACTACAGTAGCGTGCTAGGAGCAGCTAACAACAAAACAACCTACGTTGATCAAGCAGTGAGCTAAATGCTGCTCACGTTGACTACAGTAGCGTGCTAGGAGCAGCTAACAACAAAACAACCTACGTTGATCAAGCAGTGAGCTAAATGCTGCTAACGTTGACTACAGTAGCGTGCTAGGAGCAGCTAACAACAACACAACCTACGTTGATATCAACCAGCAAGCTAAATGCTGCTAACGTTGACTACAGTAGCGTGCTAGGCACAGCTAACAACAAAACAACTTGAGTTAATTTAGCAGCAAGTGAAATGCTACTAGCAACTAGCAGCAACTGTATTTCAATATTCCATACATGACTCCACAACTTCAAATGTCCAGTGATGTTTGTATCCACTCTGGTCGCAACTTCTTGTTGACCTTTCTAATCCCCCGCAGCCCTCTTAGCTGCTCTCCATGTGTCCGGCCATGTCCTGTTAAACAAGGACCGTGTTGTGGTGTTGTGACCCACGACTGTGGCCAAGCTTCACGGCAGGTTTTTTTTTTTTCGCCGGCCCTTTTTTTTTTTTTTTTTTTTCATCCCTTGCTCCGGAGTCCAGTCTGCCTCCATCTGCCACTGCCTCGCCACAGTCCCACCGGGGG
This sequence comes from Callionymus lyra, assembly GCF_982586985.1. Classification (NCBI taxonomy): domain Eukaryota; kingdom Metazoa; phylum Chordata; class Actinopteri; order Syngnathiformes; family Callionymidae; genus Callionymus; species Callionymus lyra. The sequence goes on from NC_141834.1 coordinate 16,743,221, forward strand.
ATATGGGGCTAATTCTGCAGTCAATTAGCAGAAGGGCCGCTTTTGTTCTCTCGCCGGCTCCCAAGGGTCCTATCTGCTTCACTGCTCTCTCTCTCCCACTCTGTTTCAACCACCTTTACTTTCCCGTCTGGTTTGTTTCTTCGTTTATCTCTTTGGTTTGCGAGATTTTTCTTTCGTCTTTATCGGCTCCTGAACTCCCATCTACGTATTTTTTCTTTAATTCTCCGGCTTCTTTAACCCCTTCTCGCCGATATGGATTCGCCGAGGTATTGAATGTCTGCCATATTTCTTCTCCAACCCTTGAGCTCGGTGACCTTTGTGACATTGTTGGCCAAACGGTGTCTCCGGCAATCACGGGCCATAAAAAGAGATGGAATTACAGCGTGATGTCAGCAGGGAGATTTTTTTTTTTTATTCACTTCCTCGTAAACGTTCGCCGCCGTCAAACAAACATGGCAGGAAATATTATATTAAGACGATGCGCACGATCGGACGCATGCGTTGACTGTTAAATGACCGACCCGGTCCAAAGTAGTTTTAAGAATTTGTTCGTAAAAAAGGTCATTTTTAGGAGCTGATTTTGTTCCGTTTTACAGCTGAAGATGGAGTGAATTTGTCATTGGGATTGACTAGAAAGATGGAGGTGAGGTTTGAGGGAAGTTTGGAGAAAGTTGCGAAGAACAGATGGTCTGGACTTTTTTGTTTGTGAAAGGATCAGAACCATGAGTAAACAACTCAACACAGTTTGTATTTGGTTGAATTTCTGCCTTGAATCAACCTGATGACTAAGATTTTGAATGTATTATATAACTATATTTTTGGTTTTATCAAATGCTTATTCAAGTTTTTATTTGCAAATAAACAGATTTGTAACAGAAAATGTCTGTTACATGTCTTAATTTTTTTCAGTCTTTGATGACATATAAACGTCATTAAAATAATGAAGTTCATTATCTTTAAGCGTACATTTATCTAAGTTGTTTTTTTTAATGAAATATAAACAATTTTTGTTTAAAAAAAGTCAAACTTGTTGTTGTTAATGGTCATGGTTTGTCAATAAATATGTTTTTCTTTTTGGTTTGTCTTTTTTTCATCTCATCCACACGACATATACATTTATAACAATGTTAATGTAAATTAAACCAAAGTGATTCATAAAATAATTTATAACTTTTTGTTGTTTGTTTTGAGAAACACGCTTGTTGTGTTTGGTAAAGATATAACAACATATTTTATACAATTTATTTTAAACTCTTAATCTTGTTGTCCATCAAACTGCTTCCAACTGTACTTTCATTCGCTTAATTTCTTAATTTTATATTAAAATAACTATTATAGAACAATTGGAAATGTAGCCTCGATGGTAGAAAGAACTAATGTTGGACGAAGAATGTTCACAGGGTCAAAGGTGAAGTAAGAGGAAGACCACGAGGACGTCTCGGGAACCGTAGGTTAAGGTCGTGGTCCAGGAGTCGGCGACCCCTTGATGACGACTCTTAGAACCTCCTGGAGATCAGACGAATGGTCGCAGAACATCCCGTCCTCCTCCATCAAACGAGGAAAAAAACCCACGTCCTGGTGCTCTACCTCCAGCACCGACATCTTTAAAACACATGTTAAATACGCCAAGATTCCCCCCTCTGTCTCTTGATGGATGTCGCTCCCCCGTGGGTCGTACCCCGCTGTTCCTGCACAGGCTCTACCTCGCCCTCCTGAGCCGTACCTGTCTCCAGTTAATAAATCATTTTGGCATTATAAAATATTGAGAGGGGAGGAGTTCAGGCGAGGCCAGGTTAAAGAAATTCTTAAATTTTCATGACAGTCTGTTCCACACACACCCCCCTCTACTCTGTCTTTTCCATGTGTGTGTGGGGGGTTATGAGGATCTCAGGTGTCACTCTAATAGTCTAGCATTACACCTGTATCGGTGTCACCAGCATATGGGGTCTATGTATACCCTTAGGCCCATCACGATCCCGTCCACCTTCCGCTGTCGTGGCATTTGAAGCGAAGGCATTTGGGCGAAGCCGGGTTTTTGACAGAGGAAGTGAAAAGGTGGGCTTCTCTCTCTTCCCCGGCTCGGCGGCGTCTGGCAGCCAATCAAATGCTACTTTTTTTTTCACTGGATAATGATGGAAAAAGGTTCTTCTCTCCTCCGCCGCCGCCGTGGCTGTTTCTCTCGTGTCATCCATCATTCTCGCGCCACGTTACCGTTCTGGCGGCGACAGGTTCGCTCGACTGTAGGTGCGTTTTTGGGGCGTCATCGTCGGGACGGTCTTTAAGTGGTGCATCGAAGTATCGTTTCATCGTATCACCGGGTCATTATGACCCGTTTGCATCACTTTCTGTGTTCATTTTGGACTCAGTCGACAGTGGTGTACAGCAAGGTTCAGATTTAGGCCCAATTTGGGAAATTACCTTTTTTTTTCTCATGCAATCACAAATGTTGCCCAAAACTTACAATAGTAAGTAAGTAAGTAATATTTATTTATATAGCGCTTTTCGAGACCAGGGTCACAAAGAGCTTAAACAATCAAAACAATACTCAAAAAAGTACATACTTTAAAGATCAAGATAATACTGAGAACAACACAGGAGTTCGAGAAATTCAAGGAAAAGCCTGAACAAATAGAAACGTCTTAAGATGTTTCTTAAAGGAGTCAGTAGATCCATCAAGCGCAAAGAGAGGAAGATCGTTCCAAAGCTTAGGAGCAACAGCCTGAAAAGATTTCTCTCCTCTGGTCCTGAACCGTGTTCAGGAACCATCAGTAGATTCTGATCCACAGACCTCAGAGCCCGAGCTGGGGTGTAAGTCTGGATCAGATCAGTGATGTAAGGAGGAGTCTGACCATGAATAGATCTGAAAGTAAGAACCAGAATTTTAAAGTTGATCCTGAAAGAAACTGGAAGCCAGTGAAGAGTTTTAAGGACCGGAGAGATGTGACAATGCCAAAGATATGACACTGGAAGGGCATTGATGTATCCTAGCAACACAAAGAGACCAATAATTAAGATGATAAAAACTTTATATAAATATTATACAATGAGATGCAACTTATTGAACGAGTGCTGGCTTATCTTGTCAAACAACACTTCATATATGTTAGCGCACTCTTCTCTGTCTACTATAAGACTTGTATAACTGTAACAGTAGCTCAGCCCTAGAACATGTGTTCAACAAAACATGTTTATGGAAACCTTATAAACCTAAAACCAGATAATGTAAAGCATTTCTATTTAAATATATTTAAAAAATGGCAATGACCAAATACGGATGCCTTTATATATACGCATCAAAATGGCCGTATTCTGGCCATTTTTCTCAATAATAAAGCAGGTCTTGATGTTCATTTATTTGTCAATGTTATTTGTTGAAGTTTATCCACTGCAAAGCCATTGTAGAAGAAATATATGACACAAAGTATCCAAATGTTGGCTTGTATTGTAAGTCAGACTATTTATCTCACATTAGAAATAAACCACACTTTGAAAGAAAACCATTGCACAATTTATGTTACAAATCTTGGTTTACGGATACTTACGGAAACATTTTTTTTTTCTTTTCATTTCAAGAGTTTATATCAATATATTTTCTTTTATTGTCAGTTTATGATCGTATCATGTCAGAGATATAGTTTTATAATGTCTCAACATTTTTATATGAACATACAAATCAGTTTTCACTTCATTTAGAAGCAACATTTTTTTTTAATTTCTTGCGTGTCATGAAAAAAAAAAAAAATTGACAATCATGTTTTTACTTGCATATACAATTTAAATAAATTACCAAAATTTAATTAAACCCACTTGACCCAATCTTGACCCAAGGTGTTCTTCCTTTTAATTGCTTATGATCAAAAAACCCTAACTTAAGATAAACAGCGCTGTTTGTTTTCAAAGCATTAAGATATTTTTGTTGTTTTTAAAATAGAAATGATGAAATTGATGGAAAGTAAAAAGGTTTTAGTCGAGCTAAAGGCTGTTAGCTGCAGCTATTGGCTAATAACAGAAGAACAGCCAACATAAATTAGGCAGAAAACTAAACCTGCCAAACTTGGAATACACTGTAGTGTATCCAGAGATAGTATCGATGCTTTTTGGAGTATCAATATTGGTCTCTTCTATACTAGGAAGCATCAACTGTTGACGGGAAACTTGAAAATGATCCCTTAATCCGAGGATATCACTTTTGTTTCTGCAGTTTGTATTTAAGGTAAGGTAAGGTAAAACTTTATTGATCCCTTAGTAAAGTTTCTTCTCTTTTTCTTTTGCACTAAAACAGATACAAATGTGGTAATAATTTGTGTTGGTTCTACTTCCATTCAACAAAAACGCTTGTACTGAATGTGTTTTTTTTGGCTTTTACATCCAGTTTACAACCTAAGGACTGTATTTGCAAAACCACATCTTCTGGTTTCGTTTCTCCCTGCGATGACGGACAGAACAGTTTTCTCTCTCTCTCTCTCTCACGCAAACAAACAGGACTTTCTGACGCCCAAGGATTGGTGTATTTTGATGATATGAAAGTTGACCGCATTTACATGCAAATGGAAGTTCCAGATTAATCGGGTCCCACGAGTGAGGGCGACGGAGGGGCTCGCAGAGTAATATGCTATTATGGCTTTTTAAATATATTTACCAATGTTTTGACGGTGAATTAGCATGGGGGGTGTGAGGGGGGGAGTCATGTCGGTCTGATAGCGACTTGGTTTTTTTCCAATTGGCAATACACTTTCATCAGGTTTAACTGTCATTTTTAATAACCGCTGAGGTCGCCGACACTAAATTGGATCTTCCTCTCAAAACCTTTTTTTTTTTTTTTGGTTCAGTTGCAAACCTCAGCTGCGGCCGAATAAACAAACAACACGACCGCGATAAATGCCATTTATATTAGTGTAAAACACAAGCATGACTGTGTTTAGGAATGTTTTTTTGTTTAAAGAACCAACTAAAATCAGGAGAAGGTGATTTTTGTTTATGCTCTGCGAGAAAGAGACTAAATAATTTGCCTTTATTTCCCAAAAAGAGCACTTTATAGTCAACGTAAAAGAGTCTAATCCAAAGGTGTCAATCATCCCTCACTCAAAATGGTTGTGACAGATAAATACATCTCGTTTTTTTTCCAGCAGAGAATGAATCGCTTCAGATTAACAGATGACAAAATTGATTTCTTTTTTTTCCTTTACACCCCCCTCATCCTTCTTTGAGCTCCGTGTTTTTCTCCGAAAATTCTAGATGATCGACTTAAAAATGTAACCGATGCTCTCTCGATGTTAAAAGTCGTGTTTTTAAGCTTTGTGTTTAATTAATATACAAGTGTTTGATTTCTTTTCTTTGAGCGGCGGATGAAGTCGTGAGAGATGTATGGAAATATAAAAGCGTAGAAGACGAGGAAGAACCTTGTGATGTATTTTCTTTTTAAAACTTTCTCATTCAAGGAAAAACAAATAATTAACGGCCCCTGGGGGCAAAACACATGAGAGAGAAAGAAATGTATTTGTGTCCGTCAAGATAAATGAAGAACGTAAACATGGCCTGCGACCAATTAATTAGTAACATTTTCAGTCGCTCTACATGGAACAATTTGACGAAAATATGGCTATTATTTATGAAAACAACTATTTAATAAAATACGAAGGGTAGATGAAAAGAAACTTAGTTTGAGTCGAACCCTTTTTTGCAAGGGAAGGTCTGTAAATCTGCTGATGCAGATCAAATTTAGTTTTTAGTCATTTCATTTTGTGCATTTGTTACTAGGGATGCTGGTTTTTTAACAATATGTTGCTTAAACTAAGGTGACAATACGTCCCCTTTTACATTAACAACTCCTCTTTTTTGGGTTCGGGGGGCAGTCCGGCCTCATCAGGAAGTAAAATACTTGAAATTTCCAGGGTTGTTGTTTGTGTAGCCATCACCTGACCTCATCCTGAACTGCTCTTATGATACTTTGCCGCCCAGCCAGACAATCATAGTAAGTAAGTAAGTATGTAATATTTATTTATATAGCGCTTTTTTAGACCAGGGTCATAGCTGTTGATCACTACATTATTAACCACATACTGTACGTTCAATGCGTCATTTAGAAAAACACTGTAAGAGATTTTTACGCCGGACCTTCCTTTCATTCGCCAGCGATGGGGAAATAAAATGGGAAATGCCGAAATTCACTTTGACAGGCAAAATTTGAGAAAAGAACATGGGTTATTGTCAGGGTTATGAGTTAATCTTTGTGTTATTTCCTTTGATCTATGATCTTTATATTTGCACTTTGTCGTCCTTTGCACTTTGTTCTTTATTTGGACTTCGTAACAGAGTTTTCTTCTGTCTGCAAAGCTTGGATGATGTGAATATTTTTGGGTTCCCGACCCAAAAAACCCTCAAAAGTTTGCCGAAATTGCAGTGCACTTTTTGGAGATTCAGACCCTAATTGAACGCTCAAAAACCTTGTCATAGATAGCATCTGTCAGTATTTCTGGATAACTTTTTGCGACTGTAGTAGACTGAGATACGTACTTTGGATATATTCTTGTGGCTAAATTGTATGTGCATATGACTGGACGATCACAAGCGCCAAAATCTACCTTGATTTTCAGTCTTTCTATTTCTGATCATAATGTTAATCCTACATTTTGATGAATTGTTGTAACAACATGGGTTCACTGTTTATACAGTAACAATTTAAGAATATCTAAATATTATTATTACCAACGTTGTTAACTACAGCACGGCGGGCGAAGACAACACAGCGGCGCGATAACACTCTTAAGTAAATTAATCTCACGAAACCTCATTTTAAAACTGCCAGTTAGCAGCGAAATATTAGCCGACAAATGGAGCGCTCCGACTGTCGGGGTTGAGCTAAAAAGGTTCAGATAATGAGGCACTAATCAGCCGCATCAGTTAAGTCCGTCAGGCCTAATTTCCCCTTAAAAACAAAATAGCGTACACTTAGCACTAATCTGCACTTTTTTTTTTTTATATTAATTTCAGCATCGCGCTAATAAGGCACGTATCCGTGCGAGCGTGGAGGGGTCGGGGGGGCGCCCCCCTTCTTTTTGCACACAGGGATTAAAAGGTGTTATGAGCCGTGGACGGCGGAACAAAGAGGAAGAGATAAGTAGATAAAGACTTACACTCTTAAGAAAAATGCAGCTCTTAGGATAATGATGCTTCGCACAAGGTCTCACCCGCTACTCGCCCCCTAGTGTGACGCAAGGGTTTGAATCTGCAACAGCAGCACATTGTTCCCCCGAAACCGCATTCCTTCGCGGTCGCATACGTGTCGAAGTTTTCAGCAGGTCATGTTAACAACACAAACTTTTTTTTTTTTTACTGTTTTCGCCCCAGAAAGAATAACAATCAGTGTCATAATTGCATTCCGACGGTAGCCGGAACAGCTGAACTTGACGTATCGCTGATTGACATTTGAAGCTCTTAACCCTGCAGCGTGGAGTGTAATGCGCATAACCAGCTGCAAATAGGGGGGAGAAAAAAAAAAAAAAAAAGTCTCCCCCGCTAGTTGACCATTGTGTAAATGACCAATTATTTGCACCGGCGTATCTGCAAACTCCAGTTCTGAAGGAGCGAGGCATTTGCCCGTCTCAAGTGCTCTAATTGGCTGAGCTTGTCGCTCTCAAAAGTCCACTGTCTTTGTTAAATTGACAGATTTAGAAAGATAGAGAGGCCCCCCAAAAAAAGAAGGCAGGAATGGAGAGAGTAATAGCCCTCTAATGGAATGAGCTGTCTGCGCTCCGTCTTGACACAGTTTTTTAATCTCGCCCTTACTTCGGCCTCGTCTTGAAGCGCACTCGAGGTTCGAGTCGTTTTTTTGTGTGGCATTGGCTCGCTAAGTAGGGGCCAATTAATTGAAGGGTTCCTCGACCCCGGCGTCGTGTACGACTTTGACTTACATACGGAATCTTTCGGCGCTACAAGACCTGGTTTGTCGAGGATCTGTTCATGTCTTGGGGGGGTTGTTCACGAGTGAGGGGCAGGAATGCGATCGACGGGTAAATTGCGATGGCGTTGGCAGTTATGCAGACACTGCGCCCGTCACCGTCGCTGGAAAAAAAGAGAGTTAAGCCAAAAGGCAAAGCTCTCTGTATACTCACTGGTCTAGGTCCCTACCTTAACCTTGGCCAAAAAGCGACCAGAATTTAGTTTTCTCCAGGGGATGGCTGGGATCTATAGAGATGGGGTGAAAGATACAGTCAGCCAGGAGGAGTGCCTCAAAGAACAACCCCTGCTCCTTTTTTTTTCTGTTGAGATATGTCAGTTTTGGTGGTTTGAACATCTGATTAAGTTTCTTGGTGAGGTGTTGAGGGCGCTTCCCATTTGTAGGAGACCAGGTGGAGACTGAAGAGACTGCATATCTCAGTCTGGGGTACACCCCGGACCCCCGGGCCCCCCGGGAGAAGTGGCATGATGTAGCCGGGGAGTTGAAAGTCGTGGCTGGAGCAGATGAGAACGAAGTGATGAGTGAAATGACCTAAATTTATCCTCAGCTGTGAAGTCGTTTCTCCGTGATGTGATACCTTTTTTTAGCATTGCAAATAAAGTTGATTCCAATAACCCTAATGGAGCTGATGTTGGCAGTTCCAGAACTTGCTCGCTCGCACAACACATATTAATTATGCATTGGTCATTTAGAAATACTGCCAAAGTTCTTCATTAATCCTTTCTTTAAAAAAGATTGGCACATTTTTACTGATATATCCAGAACCCAATGATTCTCAAGAGTAAACTGTAATTGATTTGAACATTTTTGTGCCGGTCTTGCTACTTTAACCCCTACTTTAATTTAGCTCGGATAGACTCCAGCGCGGCACTATTCGTAAGTATTTGCAGGAGACGGACAGGTGCAGTTAGATTGACAGCTGGAGTGATTGACAGTGACCGGTTTGTGGATTCAAAGCGGCCGAGGCTTCTGGACTTTAGAATTGGTCTCTTTATTCGAATCTGAAGTTTGAAAGACGGAAATAAAAATCATTACTTTCTGTTACATTTTTTTGTATTAACCCTTGTGTCACCTTGACCCAGAGGCCCGAAAAAAAATGTGTTTGTGGTATCCTTTGTGTTATCTCAGGGTCAAGGTGACCCAGAAGCCCCAGAACAAAATGTGTTTGTAGTATCCCTTGTGTTATCTCAGGGTCAAGGTGACCCAGAGGCCCGAAAACAACATTTGTTTGTGGTATCCCTTGTGTTATCTCAGGGCCAAGGTGACCCAGAGGCCCGAAAACAAAATGTTTTTGTGGTATCCCTTGTTTTATCTCGGGGTCAAGGTGACCCAGAGGCCCGAAAACAAATGTGTTTGTGGTATCCCTTGTGTTATCTCGGGGTCAAAGTGAAGGTTTTCCAGCCTGAAATATAAAGGTATAACAAAGGTTTTTATATATATATATATATATATATATATATATATATATATATATACTACAATAGAATACATCGAATTTAAGTGAGTATTTTAGCTACAAAATTTTAAGTTTTTGGAAGAACCAACATTTTTTTCTCTCGATTTTCTCCGATTGTTTTGAGTCCCATCTGTGTGGTTGTCACTTTTATCCAAGATTAAGATTAGATTACGGTTCAGATTACCAGACACTTATATATATATAAAATGCAAGGATTGTTCCGATTGAAAATCATATGATATAATTCGAGATAGTTTTGTTTACCAGTTGACACTTAGGTCAGGGACTACTTACGTAAGGTTCTAAAAGTACCTACTTAAGTGACAATAAGTACTTTGTCAATGTTCGTATCTTCGGTTTTGGGATGTTTTCGACCATATCTGTCAAACCTTTTCCGACTAAAACCAAATGTTGCCTTTGATGTCAAACTCAATCTAAATCTTTTCACAGTCAAAGACAAAAAAATACCTGAAAAATAATGTATATTTACTCGACAAGAAGTAGTTTTGTTGCCTCTGGGTTGTTTGTCTATCAGTGTCACTCTTATCATCATCACACGTCTCTATATATCAAACCAGCGACTGTAAATGCTTCAGGTTATCACATGTTTAAAGCCCCCGCAAAAAATCCTTTTGTCATTTCCACCTGAAACGACGATCGTAGCCGCGACGGAGAGAAAGAAAAAGTCGAGGAGAGAAGAGAACCATTAAAAAAAAGCTGCATCGGCTGACAAAGGCCCGGAGAGAGTGCGGCTAATATGACACCCCAGGCCTAATCTTCTTAGTGGGCCGGGATAAAGTGAGTATCCATTACGGAATCAACCTTCATCCCAACCCCTTCTCACCCCCTTTTGCTCCCACCATCACATACGCCCCCCCCCCCTCGGCCTCCCTTTAGAGCCAACGTAGCATTGATAGCCAACATTGAGACAATTGGCCGACTCGGGACCCTAATCAGGTATTAGCCACTAAAGCTGTAAGGGGAGGCGGCTAATCTCCATACTCGCTGCAAAAAAGGCGAGGTCCAGCCGCTTGCTTTTCCACTGGACCCCGGACCCCCGGATCAAAGACGCCGTCCCCCGGAATCAGATTAGAGCACAGAGGAGAAAGTGGGAGAGAGAACGTGAGGTGCAAAGGCCATGGATCTCGTGAACCTCCCGCCATCGCCGTTCCTTTAAAGAACCCCCCTTTTTTTTTTTGCATAATAAGGGAAGGGAAAGTAGGTGACTTTAGCCTCCTCCAGAAGCCTTTTAGCCGGAGATGAAACAAAAACATGAAGGGGATAAGAGGGGTGGGGGGGGGGGGGATCTGTCGCTGCTACTCACATATGTCGGACAAATTAACAACGTGTCCTTCGAAAGGTTCGTTAGAGGTTTTTTGAATCCACGCAGAAGATGAACCTCTTCTGGAATCTTGGGGTGAACTGATGTTGATTCTGAAGATGAGGGATTTTAGGCCGTTTTGACAGGACCCTTTGACCCATTAATAGCCCATAAAACCCGCGGTTTGGATCATGTAACACGGTACTCTCGAAGCGACGTAAAGTCACCACGAAAAACAGAAGACAAACTACCGAAAATCTTGGTTAAAATTTTGGTTGAATCACGCTGCGCTAGGTTTTGAGCGAGGGTTTGATTTGACGACAAACTACTGATCTGCTTCTCCAAATGCCCTGGTTTCTAGTACACTTTAAGATAGTGCACGTACTTGCCAAGTGCACACTTTTTTTGACAGTGTAGTACTGTCTCAACTGTCGCTACATACTTGACAAAAATGACTCGACAGCTTCTTCTTCTACTACTATTTAACACTGATTGCAACCAGTCATTGAAACACTATCGTCGACACTTGACAGCGCTTTACATAAATCGAAAGTTAAGTTGTGTTTCATTGTGATATTACTTTGTTGTAAAAAATGTTTTTTTTCCGATACCTTTACGTCGATATCTGCTCCGAAGACGGGTCGTCAGTGACGTGGCTTCAGTTTAGCTTCATTTACATCACTAAGATGGAGGACGTTAAGGGTGGAAAGTGTCCATCGATACACACTCAATTTTCTGCCTATTTGAGCGCTCCAATCGAGTGCTAATCGCGCACTAATTTTTTGCACACTGCTCATTTGGACGCACTCAAAATATTAAGTTTAAGTGCAGAAGTGCGCGATTTGAGTCTCTCCTAGCTACGTAGGGTACGACGCATTGGTCGACAAGTGCTGCTTCATAGACCAGTTTGTCGCCTTTTAGCCATTTCTTCGTACAGCAACAATTACCTTTTAGGCTCGTGTTCTGTTATCGAGCGACGCTGCAGAGTTCACACTTGTGTGCGACGCATCCTCAGATGCTATTTCTTTAAATATGAAGGCAGCTGCACAGCATGTCAGGGGAGTTTGACTGGACGTCCTCTCGAGCACGGTCAAGGACAGGACGCCCCCTGGAGCAACGCCACACACACACATGCACACACACAAACACACACACACACACACACACACCGACACACACACACACACATACCACAGGCTTGTATCTACACTAACACACTATCACTTTCACGTAGACAACAATAATAAGGAAATTAAACAAGTTATTTTCATTGTGTTTCATTTCATGTAACTATCTGTTACAACTATGTGCTATAAGAAAATGAACAAAATATTAAAGCAATAATAAAACCGAGCAATATCTTATAAAAAATAAAAACCTTTTTTTTTTAAATAATGTGAGGCAAAAACAGAAATTTCTGCTGTTATATTTGACCAAAATACAGTAATAAAAAAAAGGAATTAAAGTTTAAACTTAAGTTGGTTTGAAATACTTATACATAGATAATAAATAAAAGGTGAAAGACTATAATATTTCTGGTATATAGTATATATATACAAAAAGGGTCACACAGGTTTTATTTGAAATACAAATAAAGTATAGTACCATATATAAACACCATAACTATATACTTAAGTTCTTATCATGATTAGCTTGTTAGCGAGTTAGCTCTGTTTTCAAGTAACATCTACGTAATGTAAGACAATGAAAAATACATCAACAGTGAAAATTAATATCGTGAATATACAATTCTATCGCATTTTCTTTCAAATATATATTGAATATTGTGTGGCAAAAACTGAAGTATTCAACGTTATATTTGAATTATACAAAGTAAAAATGCATTAAATTTAAGAAATGATGATACATGAATAATAAAGTAAAGGTGTCATAATATATTTGGAATATACCATATATAACAAGGGATTTATTTGAATACATTATATAACAATGTATATTGTATGAACACAAGAAGTAAAATGAAAAGGAAATACTTTGCACAAGTTATTTTCATGACTAGCTTTAAAGCAAAGTATCTCTTTTGTAACATGTAACGGTTAACACTTTTTCCCCCGAATAAATATATAATCCAGACATTAATATTTAGAAAAAATGAATTTAAACCTGAAAGTATTCATTTTTGTATTCTTCCATTGTGTACGTACTCATTTATTCACGTATAATTTCCTTCCGTTTATCTTTTAAAGACTGAAAACAAGTTACAAAATAAAAATAAGCACGCGGTATATAAAAGTATTTTGAGTAATCTGACTCAATTCCACTGTACGTTTTTTTATTTCTCTGTACAAATAATCCTGAAATACACGTTAAAGTATATTTAAAATAAATAAATAAACAGATAAATACATCCATCTCCAATCTGCCCCGGGTTCTTCACGGGGGACAACCTGTCCTTAGCGAAGCAGACAAATGTTAATTCCCTCCAGTGAGCACAGGTCTGACCTCCAGACTTCTCCAGGAGAAACACACACACACACACACACACACACACACACACACACACACACACACACACACTGACAGTCTTCTCAGAAGGTCACAGAGCAGATGACACCAGCCTGTTCCCTGTTTCACTTCGATTGGTCCATCTTTTCTCCTTCATTACCGCACACAGCTGTGAATAAGAGAGTGTGTGTGTGTGTGTGTACATGTGTGTGTGTGTGTTTGCTCTAAGTGCTGTTAGTGCAGTTTTTATCAGTGAGGCCACCGCCGGCGAGACTCTGGGGAACCACACCGGGGCTATCTCTCTCCGCTGGCCCTGAAAATTGATATTGAACTCGGGGAGGAGGCGCAGAGAGAGAACCTCACACGCCGCCAGCAATTAGCTAAAAAGGGATTTGCACGTCCGTGATTCATCACACCAGGGATCGAAGTCGCTTTAAAAGACACACAACCAACCCCACGGCGCGCACACACCTCCTCCTCCTCGGACGCCCCTCGATGATCCAGGGGTCCGGATGGTGGAAATAAAAAACAAACAAAAAAAAAAGAAGATGTGTGTGTTTGTCGGCGAGGTGAGAGGAAGAAGCAGGGATTTGAACAAACTTCCTGCTCCGACTGTGTATCGCTGCAGGTTGTTGACACGCGTCCTCGTAAGCCAGCAGTGGAAGCTCTCGCCACCAGACTGGCAGAGTTCACGTTACAGCGAGAAAAGAAAGACACACATTCACCCCTTCTTTTTTTTTCTTTTTTTTTTCTTCTCTCTCTCTCTCTCTCTCTCTCTCCGAAGCTCAGACAAGTATCTTGAGTTATTCGCTCGAGTTAATGACGCCCAGAGAGTGTGTGTTTGTGCGGAGCAGTGAGGTCAAGAAGACGGTGTGGTGACGACAACTGTGTGTGTTTGAGTGTGTGTGTGTGCGTGTGTGTGTGTGTGTGTGTGTGTGTGTGTGTGTGTGTGTGTGTGTGTGTGGGTGTGTGTGTGTGTGTGTGTGTGTGTGTGTGTGTGGGGGTGTGTGTGTGTGTGTGTGTGTGTGTGTGTGTGTGTGTGTGTGTGTGTGTGTGTGTGCGACAGAGGCTCGACATGATATAGAAAGATGACGCAACTCATTTTCTAACATTTGTACTAATGCTCATTCACTTATATAGCTTTATTCAAGGTCAACAAAAGTTTTTAAATACAAATAAACACAAATAAACTAAATGTGTATTTGCAAAAGTAAATTAATTAATTAAGAAAATATTCGAAGAAATATATATTTAAAAGTAATACCGTAACAATTTGTTGCATTTAAAATATGTTATATTTTATATTCGAAAACACCATGAACATTTTTTATCGTTGACATTCATTTTGATTATTTTTAAATTTAATAAATAATAAAGAAAAGGTAAATATACAACATTCCTGGTAATTAGTGCATATAACTTTTATATATATATTTACTGCCAAATTGTTTAAATAATGCGTAAATAAACACAATACAGTAAGTAACGTGAAAAGTTTATATAAAATGTTTAAAAAAATTAATTATTGCGCTAAAAACAGAAATAGTAACATTAATTATTTATATAATTAAAAATATATAAAGTATTATAAAATTAATTATAGCGCAAAAATATATATTTTTAAAATAAAAGGATAAACAGAAAAGGTAACTTGTAAAAGTTTATATAATAAAATGGAAATAAAAATATATCTCTGGTAATCAGTGCCTATAACAAAAGGTTTTTTTGAAATAAATATTTGGGGATTTTGTAAATAAATAGTGTTTGTAACTTTGTTGACTTAATTAACAATTTTAATACATTTTACACCAAAGGTATTGATTATAAATGAACAAACATGAAAATTAACAGGAAAAGTAGATACAATAACATGTAAGAAGGACATTATTAGAAACAAAAATAGATATTAGTAACATAAAATGTTATGTAAGTCAAAAAATAAACATTAAAAAATATATAATCAAATATAATTATTTCAGCTTAAGACAAATACAAGAACTGGATCGTTAAACATTTTAAATTAACATTATTAATAAGATTTAAATCGTGCATTAATACATTATTAAATTGGAAAATTAAAGTTTAAAATTCAAATTGTAAAGGAATAATACAGAAATGATAAGGAATACTATGTTAATATAAATTAATATGTGAGACAGTTATAAGTTATACCTGAAGAGGTGACGAGTGACACGTGTGATCAGGTCCAGACGTGGACCAGATGTCTTCATCCACGCGCTGATGTCACAGGTTTGTTTCTGGTCGTGTTCACCTGTTCAAATCACCACCTGTTCTCCAGTCGCACAAATGTTTCTGCGCTGTGATCACAAATTCTTGAGCGTTGACGAGAGCCAATGAAACGAGCGGCGGAGGAACAGACGAGGAAGAGACGACGGATCTGATTGGACGACGAGTCCATGTTGTCGTCACTTGAGAATAAATACAATTAAAATAGTTTAGGAGACAACATGTCAACACAACATGACTTTGAACGTGTTTGTAAAGTACTACACACTCACATAGTTACTATTAGAATTGGGTTAATTCCAAGTTGCATTCTTTCAGTATAACTTTAGGGCATAATGTGTCAATCGTAACTGACTGAGCTGCATTTTGTCTTTTATTTTTTAGATATAATGAAGTCAACTGTGGCGGACCAAGCTGTATTCTGTGAGTATTATATTGGGGGTGAATTATTTTCAATAGTAACAGACCAAGTAGCATTCTGTCAGTGTTTTTTTGGGACAAAATTATGTCATTTATAGGACATTGAGTGACATTCTGTCAGTATTATTTGGGAGGAACATGGCATAACTTGTTGCAAGCCTGAATAACCAAGTTATGTCATTATTATTCAGTATTATTTTGGGTCAAAATTATGTCTCTTATAGCAGATAGAGCTGCATTCTGTCAGCATTATTTTGGGGAACAATGTAGTCACCTGCAAGTTGCAAGCCTGAAAAACCAAGGTATGCCATTATATTTCAGTATTATTTTGGGACAAAATGATGTCACTTATTACAGGTTGAACTGCATTCTGTCAGTATTATTTTGGCAGAAAAGGATCTCACTTAGAAGAGATTGAGTAGCATTCTGTCAGTTTTATTTTGGGGGACAATGTAGTCACCTTCAAGTTGCAAGCCTGAAAAACCAAGGTATGCCGTTATTATTCAGTATTATTTTGGGACTAAATTATGTCATTTATAAGACATTGAGTTACATTCTGTCAGTAATATTTTGGCACGAAATGAGGCACTTATAAGAGATTGAGTAGCATTCTGTCAGTATTATTTTGAGGAACAATGTAGTCACCTCCAAGTTGCAAGCCTGAGAAACCAAGTTGTGTCATTATTATTCAGTATTATTTTTGGGACAAAATGAGGTCTCTTATAAGAGATTGAGTAGTGTTCTGTCAGTATTATTTGGGGCTAAATTGTGTGTATGAGGATCTTTGTCAGTTCTGATACAGAGTGAGCTATAGGATCACTCACAATCACAATTCTACTCTCTGAATGTCAGAACATTCATTGTTTATTTTGTGATTGGATGAAGTTGTGAAACTGAAAAGTCCTTTTTATAAATCATCTTATCAAAACGTTGGTGCAGGTATTTGTGTCAACTACTGGCAAATCATGAAACGTCTTTGAAAAATGAAGGTTCCTGGGGTAGTATGTTAACTTAATAACTTTTATCGTGATACATTTTTGATATGATTTGTAAGTAAGTAAGTAAGTAATTTTTATTTGTATAGCCATTTTCCAGACCAGGGTCACAAAGCGATTATCAATCAAAAAAATATTCAATAAAGTATATATTTTATTCTTCCAAAGATCGTTCCAAAGCTTAGGAGCAACAGTCTGGAAGGATTTCTCTCCTCTGGTCCTGAACCGTGTTCAGGAACGATCAGTAGATTCTGATCCACAGACCTCAGAGCCCGAGCTGGGGTGTAAGTCTGGATCAGATCAGTGATGGAAGGAGGAGCCTGACCATGAATAGATGTGAAAATAAATAAGTAAGTCATTTTTATTTGTATAGCTGTGTTGAACTGCAGCAGTTACATGTTTTAAAATACAATAAGTTTGAATTCAATTTATATAGATACAATACAATACGATACAATACAATAGAAACAATAGATACGATACAATACCATACAATATGATAGATACAATATATACGATACAATACGATGGAAACAATAGATACGATACAATACCATACAATATGATAGATACAATATATACGATACAATACGATGGAAACAATAGATACGATACAATACCATACAATATGATAAGTAAGTAAGTAAGTAATATATATTTATATAGCGCTTTTCGAGACCAGGGTCACAAAGCGCTTTAACAATCAAAACAATACTCAAAACAGTACATACTTCAAAGATCAAGACAACACCGAGAACAACACAGGAGTTCGAGAAATTCAAGGAAAAGCCTGCACAAATAGAAACGTCTTAAGATGTTTCTTAAAGGAGTCAGTAGATCCATCAAGCGCAAAGAGAGAGGAAGATTGTTCCAAAGCTTAGGAGCAACAGCCTGAAAAGATTTCTCTCCTCTGGTCCTGAGCCGTGTGCGAGGAACCATCAGTAGATTCTGATCCACAGACCTCAGAGCCCGAGCTGGGGTGTAAGGCTGGATCAGATCAGTGATGTAAGGAGGAGCCTGACCATGAATAGCTCTGAAAGTAAGAACCAGAATTTTAAAGTTGATCCTGAAAGAAACTGGAAGCCAGTGAAGAGTTTTAAGGACCGGAGAAATGTGAGTTCTTCTACTAGAGCGGGTCAGAATTCTCGCTGCAGAGTTCTGAATCAACTGCAGACGAGACACAATAGATATGATAGATACAATATATATGATACAATACGATGGAAACAATAGATACCATACAATACCATACAATATGATAGATACAATATATACGATACAATATGATGGAAACAATAGATACGATACAATACCATACAATATAATGGATACAATATATACGATAGATACAATATATACGATACAATACGGTAGAAACAATATATACGATACTATACGATACAATATATACGATACTATACGATACCATACGATACTATACGATACAATACGATACAATACGATACAATATATACAATACAATACGATGGAAACAATAGATACGATACAATAAGATAGAAACCATATAAACCATACAATACGATAGAAACCATATATACCATACAATACGATAGAAACAATAGATACGATACAATACGATAGAAACCATATAAACCATACAATACGATAGAAACAATAGATACGATACAATACGATAGAAACCATATAAACCATACAATACGATAGAAACCATATATACCATACAATACGATAGAAACAATAGATACGATACAATACGATAGAAACCATATAAACCATACAATACGATAGAAACCATATAAACCATACAATACGATAGAAACAATAGATACGATACAATACGATAGAAACCATATAAACCATACAATACGATAGAAACCATATAAACCATACAATACGATAGAAACAATAGATACGATACAATACGATAGAAACCATATAAACCATACAATACGATAGAAACCATATATACCATACAATACGATAGAAACAATAGATATGATACAATACGATAGAAACAATATATACAATACAATACAATAGAAACAATAGATACGATACAATACGATAGAAACAATATATACCATACAATACGATAGAAACCATATAAACCATACAATACGATAGAAACCATATATACCATACAATACGATAGAAACAATAGATACAATACAATACGATAGAAACCATATAAACCATACAATACGATAGAAACCATATATACCATACAATACGATAGAAACAATAGATATGATACAATACGATAGAAACAATATATACAATACAATACAATACAATAGAAACAATAGATACGATACAATACGATAGAAACAATATATACCATACAATACGATAGAAACCATATAAACCATACAATACGATAGAAACCATATATACCATACAATACGATAGAAACAATAGATACAATACAATACGATAGAAACCATATAAACCATACAATACGATAGAAACCATATATACCATACAATACGATAGAAACAATAGATACGATACAATACGATAGAAACAATAGATACGATACAATACGATAGAAACAATATATACCATACAATACGATAGAAACCATATATACCATACAATACGATAGAAACACTAGATACGATACAATACGATAGAAACAATAGATACGATACAATACGATAGAAACAATATATACGATACAATAAGATACAATATGTACGATACAATATGATAGATACGATAGATACAATAATACAATACAATAGGATCCGATAGATGGATGGATGGATACGATCAATATGATAGATACGATACGATACAATACGATAGACTTTATTAATCCCTCTGTAGATCTCCTTCGGGAAATTAGGTTTACAGATCACAGTAATGGATTACTATGAAAATAATCTAAACTCTCAGTCGACATGAGGTGTGAGTAGAAAATAAGCGACTTTTTTTTTGGTGAAATATCCCTTCAAAATAAGTAGTTGAAGATATTAACTCTGTAATTACAGGTGAAAAAAAAGGTAGGTTTGCAACTTTCCCTCCATAAAAGTCTCCAGTAAATCCAGAACACATGGATACAGAAGGTGCATCACAACAACATCCTCCGCCCTCCACGGTTTAGCACCTTAGCTGCAGCCATTAATAGACCGAGAGATGACGGATGAGTTCATATGCAGACAATGGCTTTAGCCTGATGACAGATTGCCGGAGCGTAACCCACTTTATGTTAAACTCATTCTTGCTGTTCACTTCCAGCGCCGTAATTCTATTGGGCCGCCCTCGTCCCCGTCGGGCGACGGAGGTGTCGGAGGTGCGACTCACCATCCCTACCTCCGGTTAATGATTCCCCCGCTCTCTCCCATTGTATTGTTTTCTGCATAATCGGGTTGGTCGTCGAGGGTTCGGGTGACACGGCCATCTGTCAAGTTCATTTGCCGGGCAAAATGCAAAGGCATAATGGCCGATCCTACGGGAGCCCATTGGTTATCAAATAGTCGAGGTGCCCTCTGTTTATGGTTCCTGCACTCGGCAGCACAATCGCCGCTGGATTTATGTGAAGCTTTTTTCTTTTCTTTTTTTTTTTTTACTCCGGCAAACGGGCTCGTCTTACACCCGCCTGGTTGTATAGGCATTTAGGTTGTTTTTTTTATGAAATGGCTAATTCAGCGAACACAGTGTGAGCTGTTGTCCATCTGGAGAGACACGCCAGCTGCGTGTCTCTTGACATGTTTGGTTGGTTTTTTGCGGCGTATAGTGTGCGAGTCGCACATGTGTTTGTTGGGCTTCGGTAAGAAAGAAAAAAAAGGCTCATAAAACAATCATCTACGGTTGTGTGCGGGTATTTGTCGGGGGATTAACGTGGCTTTGGTGGACGACTTGAAAACATGATGTCACGACGGAGTGTGTTCGTGTGTGAGAGTTCAAAGTTTTTAGAAACTCTGCGTCGAAAATTATACCCATAATATATTTTTTTAAACGTATATTTTCCTTGTGCTTGTCTGAGAAGTCTTTTTCACTGTAAATGTATTAATGTATAAATAATGTATGTAATTGATTTAATATATGTGTATATTTTTTTTAATTTACTGTATGTATTTGTTTGTTTATTTTTATTTTCATTTTATTTTTATTTATAGTCATTCCTTTTCGTTATTTATATTATTTCATTTTTGTATTCTGTAACGCCAACATTTAATTGTATTCATATACAATTTTGCATTTTATTTATTTATTTATTTTTGTTCATTTTAGTGTTAATCTATTTGTATATCATTCACATTATTTCATTTTTATATTATGTGACGCCACCACAACAAATCCTTGTGTTGTATTTATTTATTTATTTTTATTTCTGATTAAATTAATTATTAATCTATTTTAAATTTATTTCATGTTATTTAATTGTTATATTCAGTGACGCCACCAGAACACATCCCTGTGTTGTGTTTTCAACGCCGGCAATAAATGTTTCCTAAAAATGATTCTGATTAAAGACTAAATCTGTTGAACATAATCATCAAAAAAAGTTCAAATATTTTTTCACAAAGTAAGTCAGAAGCCGAACAAAGTGTACATTTTCCAAACTTTCTAAACAGGAAATATGGATTTGTCATAATTATCAAAATATATTTCTGTCCTTTAACTTAAGTTGTATTCTTATTGAAAGTCTCTGTTTAATTGTTGGCATCAATAATCTATGTTTCTTGTCTTATCTTAAGCATCAACATAGTTATAGTTCAAAACCTTCATCTGTTTTGAGCAAAACCATCCTGCGAGCAGAAAGTTAAGCTAATTGCTAGCGACTGCTAGCTCATAGTTTTAGCAGTTTAAGTAAAACGATAATACATTTCAAATATTTGAATAATACCATGAGTTGCGGTTAATTATTCTAAGTCAAAACTAGTGCTTTGTTTTTTAATCTGACTTTTGATCTCTAGTTTTACTGATCATTTTTGGGTCTTCTTGTGCTGTCGTTTTATAGAGACTTAATGTTCTATTAAAGTTTTATATTTTCTTTTTACTCAGGCATGTATTAACCACCGGTAGAAACTAATAATTACAGGCAAGAGTCTCATTAAGAAGAATAAATAAAGAAGTATCTTGTATCAATATTTCATCCAGATTCCTCATTATTTCAAATGGATATTCAGGGATTTTCTTACAAATTTTCCAAAAATGAATTCAATCCGAAATTTCTAAATCTCTCGGCTTCAGTTTTTCTGGAGTTTGACAGTCTTAGCAACTTTATAGCTAACACGCTAGTTGTTATGCTTTCCTGAATAGCCAATTTTCGAGATCAAAGTAAAACAAAATATATGTTCATTCTTATAAGATTACAGACCAATCCTTTAGGTCTTGTAATGAGTACGACATACATTTTTTAAAACTCCTTGTAGTGTTTAAAGTCCCAAATTATGCTTTAGATAATTCAGAATACATGGCGGTCAACACGCGTCCTTCAAACTGAGGTTCTGAATTTCGGCCCGATTTTCACCGCTGCTGGTTCATAGATCTGTCAGACAAGGAGTTCATTTTTTTTTTATCCCCTGCTTATCCTCGCGCCTCCTGGAGAAGACTCTTGCAATGGAATCTCTCTGATCTGCCCCTGGGCTTCCACCCAAGCCAGATGATCAAAGGAAAGCAGCTCAGAAAGTAGCACAAAAAGTCATTTACTTGATATTTTCCAATCATTTTGACTCTTAAAAAGTGAATCAAAACCTAAAGTAATTCAACCCGAGTCCAAACACGACATCACTTCATCGTAAAAAGTCAAACCTCAGAACCGCACGAGCGATATTACACGAGCGTAAATGATTGTTTTGATAAACACCATTAGCCGAAAGCTCCGAACAAAGACGGCTTTAATAACCTCCTTCAAACGCACACGCCAAGATTAAAGAGATGCCTGTAGTTTCCGCGGATCACGTCCATGTCGACTTCAAGCGAAGCCCGGGCGGACGCGAGAGTCTGAAAGAAACACAAAAAGTGCCCAGTGTGAAGCCGGGGTCGCGGGGCAGCTCCTCGTCAGCACCTACTCCTGTTTGCTTTCTTTGGAGAAAGTATTGATTCAAGTCGGCGGCTCTGAAGTGGAGCCCGTCGGTGTTCCTCGTGGTCGTCCTCCAGGTCCGGTCCGGTCCAGGAGCTGCTCACAGTTGAAGGTGTGTGTGTGTGTGTGTGTGTGTGTGTCGGCTCGTGCACGCTCAGGATCACCATCGACCTGACAAAGCGCTTTTATAGAAGTTCGACACATGTGACTGATTACAGTTGAACCGACTCAATAGAACATGGAAACGATTAAGTTTTGAGCTGAATATTTATTGTATGTATTTAATGTAAGTAAGCAAATACTGATTAATACAAACTTTAATTTCATTTAGAAAGCATGTTTATTTTTGCATGTTTGTCCTGCTAAATATTTTCACTTCCTGGTTTATTTACAGCGTCTTATTTAGCATTTTTAAAATAAATATAAGTAGTAATAGTATCGTGTTTTAACCTGTAACTGGGTTAATCAATGGGCCTTTACTCTCCTTATTTGCAGTGTTTTATCATTTTATTTAATACTATTTTCATTGAATAAAGTTGTTTTACTAACGTAAGTAAGTAAGTAATATTTATTTATATAGCGCTTTTCGAGACCAGGGTCACAAAGCGCTTAAACAATCAAAACAATACTCAAAAAAGTACATACTTTAAAGATCAAGATAACAATGTGTTGATTTAATGTATTGTGTAACTAGAGTTGTGTGCTTTTATGTAAACCACTGTGTTACCACTGTTAAAAAAGTGCTTTATAAATACAATTATTATTATTAGTATGATTTTACAAATACAATTATTTGTCAGACTAAATACTAGTATTTTAAAAATGTAAAATGTATAATTAAACGTTTTTTAATGTTTCATAGCAAACAGAATATATTTCATTTATTTTTAATGTAATAATACACAATCATAATATGTAATAAGTCGGTAGGTAAGTAGGTACTTAATAATAATAAACAAATGTCATTATAATTTGTAGGTATAAATAATATTATACAGATTATACTTGGAAAAAAATGTAAGCAAAGTTATATATTATATACTTCCCCCCCCATTTTTTTTGCATTGAAAACTTTAGTATTAGTATGACTTTGCAAAAAAAAACTCAAAACAATACAATAAAGTGTAATTAAACAATAACTTAATTTGACAAATAAAAGCAAAATTACAGAATATATTGTATTCATTTTCTTAACATCTAATTACAACATGTAATAAGTATTGTGCTGTATTTCTTTTTTAAACTTTGATTTTTAGGTATTCTGTGGAAAACAATGAAGTTATTTTAGTTGCAAAAAGTAAGGAAATAAACTACTCAGGTTACTTAAAAAAAACATGTGATGCAGTTATGGAATAAACTTTTTTCCCCATATTTTTTGCATAAAGACATTAAATAGTATTGAACTATTAAAAACACATTTTTTGTAGAAGTAGTGGAATACCTTCACAAAAACAAATAAACAATTGTAGACGATAGAACAAACAAACAAAATAAGACCTAATAATAATAATAATAATAATAATAATAATAAGTAAATATATAAATATACAGAACTTTGTTCAACAAAATAAGAGCATAGTTACACAATATATTGTATTTATTTATGTATTAAATGTAATAATACCTCATTGTTATATGCAATATGTAGTTGGCTATGTTTGTTTTATCTTCTATTTTACTAATAAAATAAAATAAAATGAAAAGTTTATTATAATCAATAAATATAATTGAAGTTATACAGAGCTTACTTTAATAAAATGTACCTTATATACCTAAATATTATATATATAATATTTAGGCTTCATTAAGTAAAGCTTTCCATTAACATCAGGAATTAAAATAATATTTACGATTTGAAAAAGTCTCTTTCAAGTTCATTCAACAACTTCTGTCGTCAGTAACAATGTTTTTAAATCCAACAAAAGCAACGACAAAGTGCATAACATGACTCTAACACTCCGTCCTTCAGCTCTCTCTCTCTCTCTCTCCCTCCATCCATCCCTCTCTCCCGGTAACCTCTCTCCTCCCTCAGCCATTATTCAGGAGCTGGTGTGAAAAAGGCCCGATCGCTGGAATCATTCAAAGGCAACTATCTGTGTTTGACACTGGGGAGCATAACCATCATCACAAGCGTCGGTTAATGGTTCTCTCTGGACGCGGCATAAACGCTCGGCGGCGCCGCCCGGGCCAAATGCTTCGGGCGCCGCCGCCTCGCAGCCGTGGCCAAATCCACCCCCCTAATGGATTCAGACCTTGCCAGGTTATTGCGAAAAAGGCAGCCGCGGCCGTCCAATGCTGTCCTCCGTGATCTGAAGCTACTCCCGTGACCGCCGTCTATGCCAGGTAGCCTCGGTGCCATGTGGAGAATGAAGGGGGTACAGGGGGGGGGGTTGTCTCTGGCATCGCTCGAGCGTCCATTCCTGCACACGGAAATAAACAGACGTCGACGCGTCCAAGTGATCTCGCGTGAACATATTGATTCTTTTCCCGCTAAACGACTTGGAAGTGAGTCGAGTCCCTGTTGTTGTTGATTTTTAAAGGGGGGGGAACGGGAGGTGAGGGGGGGGGGGTTTTGTCGGCTCTAATTCCTGGCGACGAATTCCTCATTAAAAGTGAATTTTCATCTCATGCATATGTAGATGACCGTTAAGTTTAACTAACCAACAGATGTGGGAGAAAATCAACCGGCAATTCCGGGGAATTCTATTTTTTCAGTTTTCGGAATTTTTGGCCACGGATATTAGCCGGGAACACCGCGGAGTCTGGGTCCTGGGTTATTGTTTTTTTTTTGGCTCCACAGAAGTTGGTGTAATAAATCCTGAAGAGATCTGACATCTGTGAGGGACTGTAGAACTGCTAGGGTCGGGGGGACCCAAGCATTGTGTTGGGATCTTTCCTATGTGTTCTATACAACGTGGCGGAGGCCCCGGGGCAGACCCGAGACCAGTCCAGAGAACATATCAACACTAGTCTTAGAAACTGTCTAGAGGTCGCCCCACGCTGTGGACAGTACAGCCGCACGGTTATTGAGACGTGGCACTCATCTGCCAAGGTCCAAGTACCTCTGGATTAGCAGACTGGGGTCGTGCTTCTGTTTTTTTAAGAAGGATTGATTGGAGGGTGTATTCCAACTATAGGGCGGATCCCACTTCTCAGCCTTCCTGGCAAGGGAGTCCTGGAAACAAGGGTGTACGTCAGATAGTCGGGCCTCAGATTCAGGAGGCGCTAATGTGGTTTTCTTCCAGGTCGTGGAACTGTGGATCACCTCTACACCCTCGACAGAATCCTTGAGGATTCATGGGAGTTTGCCCAAAGCTTGCCTGAACCTGAGTTCTGTGGATCTGGAGATGGCATTCAACGTTGTCCTGTGGGGGGCGCTCAAGGAATATAGGGTATCAGATGCCCTGTTAAGGGGGGTCTGAGTATTCATTTTGGGTGAGGGTTGGACTCCGTCAGGGCTGCCCCGTGTCACCTATTCTGTTCAAAACTTTTACGGATAGAATCTTTAGGCGCAGCCTGGGTGTTGACTGGTACCAGTTTGGTGTCCTTGGGATTGGGTCACGGCTTTTTGTAGATGACCTGAACCTGTTGCCCTTTGTCCAACCCGTGACCTTCAGCTCTTGCTGGAAAAGGTTTGCAATAGAGCATGAAGCGGCAGGTATGAGAATCGGCTCCGGAAAATCCGAGTCCATCGTTCTCAGTCGTAAGAAAAAAGGTGTGAAGCTTTTCATCTCTGGTGAGGGAAGAATAGGGCGTGAGATTGGGGCGATTTTAGCAGTTATGAACAGGAAGCTAAGCCATTAGGCGAAGCTCTCCATGCGATCGACGTCCTTACCCTCACCTATGGTCACGAACGTAGGGCAGTGACCGAAAGAACAAGGTCCCGGGTAGCTGTAGGCGAGGAGAATCTGGGCGGCCCTGCATAGAACCCAGTTATGCGAAGAAAATATTAGATTATCGTACCACATCTTGAGTCCAGAATCTCAAAATACCGGATGATGTTCGCCTCCTTTTTCAAACTGTATCTAACACGGTCTTAAGGTAAGGTAAGGTAAGGTAAAGCTTTATTGATCCCTCAGGAGGTCTCCTTCGGGAAATTGTTTTTTTCCAATAGCCAGCAATTTTTCATAAACAATAATAAATAAAAAATAAAATAACAAGAAGAACATAAAGAGAAAGAACAAGATGACACAATCTAAGTCTAAAGATAAAGACAAAGAACATAGGTCAAAGAAAAACAACAAAGAAAAAAGGATACAAAGACTAACAGAACAGAACATCCAGATACTTTCACTCCACTCCTGCCCCCGAACTCAGAATTGTACAATTTAATAGCCCGAGGAATGAACGAGTCCCTGAGTCTATTTGTTTTGCACCTGGGTAGGAGCATTCGTGCACTCATTCTGCTTCTCTGCTCACTGATGACAGTGTTCAGAGGATGACTGTCATCATCCATGATGGACAGTAGTTTGTTCAATGATCTCCTCTCAGCAACTGTCACCAGTGAGTCCAGCTTCATTCCAACCACAGAGCCAGCCCTCCTGATCAACCTTTCCAACCTGTTGACACTCCTCTTGGACACATTTCCACCCCAACACACCACAGCATAGAACAGGACACTGGCCACCACAGACTGGTAGAACATGCAGAGGAGCTTCTTGCAGATGTTACATGATCGAAGCCTCCTCAGAAAGTACAGTCTACTCTGAACCTTCTTATATACATGGTCTGTGTTGCAGGACCAGTCCAGTTTACTGTCCATCCACACACCGAGGTACTTATAGTTGTCAACTATCTCCACCTCGTCACCTCTGATGGACACTGGACGTGGCTTTGTCCTGGACCTCCCAAAGTCCAAGACCAGCTCCTTGGTCTTTGAGGTGTTCAGCTGCAAGTGGTTCCTCTCACTCCAGTCCACAAAGTCACGTATCAGACTCCTATACTTGTCTTCGCTGTTGTCCCTGATGCATCCAACAATGGCAGTGTCGTCAGCATACTTCTGGACGAGACTCAGCTCTTAGTTGTAGCAGAAGTCTGAAGTGTAGATGGTGAAGAGGAGAGGGGCCAGTACTGTCCCCTGAGGTGCTCCTGTACTGCACACCACAGTGTCAGACTTGATGTCCTTCAGCCTGATATCAAGTCTGACACTGTGGTGTGCAGTACACCAGTGCCCTTGTGGTGGAGTCAGGACTGCAGACTGGTCTAAGTGTTTTTGGCCCCTAAATAAACTTTATTACATTTTTAAATCGACAGAGTGACTCTAATGCACCTTAAATCGGGGGCCACTCTAACCTCCGCTCGTCTTAATCTGTCCCCTCGGATCAGGTGGTCTCTCTCGCTCGTCCCTGTATTTTCCCACCACATCCTCTCCTCGCCCGCCGTGTCAACCCTCCCTCCGTCCCCGTCTAAACGTATCTACTCCACCAACACCATCTCCTGTAACAAGCGCCCGCTATTCTCTCCTCGCCGTTCTTTCCCCGGTTCTCTTCCTGTCCAATATGCTCCGGGGCCCCCGAGCTGTGTTACAGGTAGCGAAAGTCTCCTTCAATTAGACATAATCATCACTCACGGTCAATGATTGCGCTAAAGGCTAACTTCCCGTCTATGAGCGAGTGGGGTGTGTAGGGGGGGCGAGTGTCGGGGTAGGGGGGCGGGGGGTCTAATGCACTGATTCAGCTTGTCTCGGCCAACTCCTCTGTCTGCTGAAACCAAAGCAATTTATTCGTCGCCCAAGGCTCTTTTGGCAACAGCCAGTTGAGCGAGCTAACAGAGAGACAGATAGACGGACATGAGGGAGAGCGAGGGGGGGAGAAAAGGAAGACTAGGAGGGGGAGGTGGGCCTCTCTCTCCTTTTCCCCTCCCTGAGATTTAATCAGAGACATCTGTGCAAAGGCAGGCGGCTTTTTCCTCGGAGGAGACTTAAGCGGCGTCTTATTTAGGGGGTTGTGTTTGAAGTGCAGGGGAATTATCACTTTCTTCCAATAACAGTGCCAGCGATGGAAGGGAGACGAGGGGAGAAGGGGGGGGAGAAAAAAAAACAGGCTAGAAAAACAGAAAATCGAGTTAATCTGCTTCATCCCGGTGCGCCGGGGTGTGCTCCGGACACATGAGAACCAAATCCAATCAGCGGACGGGGAAGCCGTGCGTTCCGACCAATGGGAGTCGCCGCGTGGAAACGAGCGCAGGAAATGAAATCCCGTCGCCGAGAATACGTGTTAATGTGTTTCGCTCGTCACTTTGAACGCCGTCGTTTCCCCCGAGCGTCGGAGTTACGGGGACTTTTAGAACGTTGACGTCATGAGGCTCCGGGGCCTCCTGGAGGTTTTTCCACCTGTGAGGTGATAATAAGAATAAGAATATTTTTTTTAATATCCTGCTCGTGCGTGACATGAGTGAAGTCATGAAAACTTGATTAAATTACACGTGAAAACAAAGAAAAATAACAAAACAAGAGAGAAACGTAATCAATAGGAAAGTGAGTTTTAATTAAATATATTTGTATAGTTAGAGAAAACGCAAAAGAAAAAAAAGAGGTAAAAATAAAAAGTTATGTACAAAACCTGCGATTAGGAAAATAAATATATGTTTTTGAGTTGTTTCCTCCAAAGTTTAATAAACATATTGTGTATGAAGTAAATTAAGAAATGAAAACAAAAATTAATTAAACATAAAAAGAAAGTTTAGCCCGAGGAAGAAAAACTAAAAAACTAAACACGAGAGAAACATAATAATAAGGAAAGTAAGTTAAATTGTCCAATATGTGTATTTGAAGAGAATAAAACACATTTAATCAGATTTAAAGAAGAAAAAAATTGTTGTATATTTGTAGAAAAAAACTATATATATAAGGGGAAAGATAAACTACAAAACAAAACAATAGAGACATATAATAAATGGGAAAATGAGTTACATTATTTCATATTTATATTTATTTTAAAAAAAACGAATCAGGGGAAAAATAAAAATATAAGTTTATTGACAAGAAATAATGGCAATAATGAAGTTATCAAAAGATAACTTTAAAAGTGAGTTTAAATGAAATATATTTGGGAAACAGAAGTAAAAATGGGAATAAATTAAACAATTAAATACAAGTTACATCAACTTCCAAGTACATCACATGCATATGGAAGTTGATTTGTGAAAATAATACAATGAAACTTGTTGTTTATGAGATTTATTCATCGTTTCCTTCAAACTTTTTAATATCCCGCTCGTGTTTAACACAAATAAAGTCATGAAAAAGAAAAAAGTAAATTAAACATTCAGCCTCGGGAAAGAAAAACCAATCACAACAAGATAAATATAATAAATAAGTTAAATTATCCCATTAGTACATTTGAAGAAACTAAAACGTTTGTCACATGAATTAAAATGAAACAAAAAAACACCTTATTTAAGCAAATTGGTCTTAATGAATAAAGAAAAAAATACCAAAAAAATGAAAAATAAATAATAAATACATAAATGAGACAAACATAATACATTTGAAAGTGAGTTTAAATATAATATTTATTTCAATTTTTAGAGGAAACACAACAAGAAGCCTGTTTAAAAAGAGGGAATAATAAATACAAATATAATTAGACAATTAAATGTAACTATTGTTTTTATTACAGTTATTAAACTTCATCAGTTACATCGTTTTAAACATATAACACAAAAAAACATGAAAACACATAAAACACTATTACAG
The DNA here is from genome assembly GCF_982586985.1 of Callionymus lyra. Taxonomy (NCBI): domain Eukaryota; kingdom Metazoa; phylum Chordata; class Actinopteri; order Syngnathiformes; family Callionymidae; genus Callionymus; species Callionymus lyra. The sequence continues at coordinate 16,773,792 of NC_141834.1, forward strand.
CATGGAGCAGAAAAAAACATAAATAATAATTATTAAAATGAGTTAAAATTGTCCTATGTATTTAAAATTAATATATATATATATTTTGTTTTATTAATTTATTTCCTAATATATTTATATATATTTTTTTATTTTGGTTACATGATTCCTTTCTTCCAGATATATGTGTATATATACAATTATATATTTGTGACCCTGGTCTAGAAAGGCGCTATATAAATAGAGATTATTATTATTATTATTATTATTATATATTTATATCATTAAGTATGCAAGGTTTGATGCGAGAAACTGCTGACTCTGCATAGAGTCACTTTGTGTCGTCACTAAAGTGATTTCAAATTGAAGTGTGTGAGTCATAGAGTCAGAAATACATCATGACGTCTCCCGTGGATTCTCTTCCTTTTGTCAATATCCATGTGCGAGCGTTCAAGCTGTGAAGAGAAATAATCTCGGCGGCGTCCGAGAGCGAAGCGATAACCACATAAGTGCGAGGCGAGAGGGTTAAAAGGAAAGATAGTTCTTGTCAATGTTTCCTCGCTAAAGGGCAGAGGCTGGTGTGTGTGTGTGTGTGTGTGTGTGTGTGTGTGTGTGTGTGTGTGCGCTTCCTTCACATGTACGCCTGTAATTGTGTGGCGTGTGCATGCGTGGCCTCCCGGTATCTCGTGATGTGATGGAAGCTTCGACTCACAGAGTTCAACGCGCCTCGGTGTCGCCAGACGTCGACTCTCACATCAAAGGACGTTCAGCTCCAACACTTGAGTCTTTAAATAAGATCCTCAACTTTCCCTTTGGAATTCCAACCATCGAATAGTCAAAACATTTACACATTTTTGTCCATTTAATTCCTTAATATTCTCAAATTCAAAAAAAGTATTTTATTAATGTGATTTCTGCCCCATAATGCACTGCAACATACTTTTAGTTTGCACCTTTAAACAGCATTTTATTTTGTTATGAATCATTTTTAAAGTATATTATATAGTAATATATTGATAAATGACATGTATCGCCTTGTGACCCTGGTCTGGAAAAGCACTATAGAAATAAAAATTACTTACTTACTTAAAGTTTGAGTTGGATTTAAATCAAACCAGGGCTCGGGGGCCACATGTGACCGATGGATTGGATATACGCGGCCTCCCAACTTTGCAGTACAACTATCAAATCAAGGAATAAAAAAATACATGCTTTGGTTTGGTTATAGTTTTCTTTATGATATATATCAGGGTACTTGAAAGAAAAATACATATAAAATGAGATAAAGTACTGTTTTATTAACACTTACCCCAGTTTTACAATGGTTTTAAAACATTTGTATATCATATTAAAGTTATATTTCACCTAAATTCCACTCTTTTTCTACTCACCCTCATGTCAACAGAGTGTTGGGATTATTTTAAAAGTCATCTCTTTCTTTTTGCAGTTATAGACAAATATATATGTTCGTATGAAGGCGGAACTTACTTTTCTTATTCCTAAAACACAAACTTAAAAACATAAAAATACATTCATACAGCTCGTCTGTAACGTCCATCTTGTATTGAAGCCTCGACACGAGGAATTGTTCCGAGAAAAAGTTGAACAAGTTTATATTTTATGCTTGTTTTTAGCAGAAGCTAACATGCTAACATGCTACACAAACAGGAAATACTTTCGCCCAATCTACTTCTGTCATGTTAGCCTTTTAGCTTCTGCTAAAAACAAGCTAAAAATATAAACTTATTTACTTTTTTAAGGACAATTTCTCGTGTCCAGGCTTCAGTACAAGATGGATGTTACAGACGAGCAGTATATGGAGGTATTTGGATGTTTTTAAAATTGTGTTTTTGAACCAAGAAAAGTGAGATTAACCTCCTTACGAACGTACATATTTGTCTATAACTCTAAAAATACAGAGATTACTTTTTGGGGCACAAAAAATCGGCCCAAATTCCTACCAGTAGTCAAAAGAAATTTGGTCATTTTTTTAAGCACAAAAGATAGCCCCATTTTTTTTTTACCAAGAGTCAAAAGACATTGGTTCATTTTTGGGGCAAAAAACATTGGCCAAAATTCCCAGAAAAAGTCAAAAGACTTTGTTAAATTTTTGGGGAGCAAAACATTGGCCCAAATGTTCACCAACAGTCAAAAGAAATTTGGTCCATTTTCCAGAAAATGAGTGGAATTTGGGTAAAATATAACTTTATTATGATATACAAATATATTAAAACTAAAAGTGAGCTCTAATATCAACAGAAATGTCTGCCTATAACTTCAAAAAGGAACAGATTACTACGAAAATAATCCCAACCCTTAGTAAAAATGAGGGTTGAGTAGAAAATGAGTGTAATTTGGGTAAAATATAACTTTATTATGATATAAAAATATGTTAAAACTAAAAGTGAGCTCTATCGCAATGGTAATATCAACAAAAATTCTGCCTATAACTTCAAAAAGGAACAGATTACTCTACTTACGAAAATAATCCCAACCCTTAGTAAACATGATGGTTGTGTAGAAAATGAGTGCAATTCAATTATTCTAGAATGTAGCCATTAGCTTAACAACCACAAAAAAAACCCCTCATCATTCCAATCCAACTCTTTGATCTGCCGTACCACGACTTGAAAGCGACTTGAAGTGGAGACGCACGAGTCAAAACAAAGAAGCAAAATCCACGTCGACGTGTAACAAGTTGTAAAAACCAGTCCCGCCGACAATCCGCCGAAAAGAGCTCAGGCCGACAGACGAGTTACAAAGTGAGCCGCGAATCAATCGTGGAAGGAATCGTCGTCGCATTCCCACCGGAATCATAACAGACACACATGCCCTGCAATGATGAGGTTCTTTGTCTTTTTTTTTCTACATATCACACACACACACACACACACACACACACACACACACACACACACACACACACACACACACACACACACACACACACACACACACACACACACACACACACACACACACACACACACACACACTCACACACACACTCATAAAGCCCGTGATTACAGCTTGGGAAAGTAGTAATTTAGTCCATGATTACAATCTATCAGGCTTGCCTGGGGCCAGACTCTGAGAAGTGTCTAAATGACACTTTAATAAGACGCCGTCAAACACACACAAAAAAAGGTTCAGGCCTCGCGTGCAGGCACATGCTCCGGCTCGGGCTCCGGCTCGGGTCTGGCTCGGGTCCGGCTCGGGTCCGGCTCGGGCAAAACCGACGCCGCCACATATATTTATATACATATATATATATATCCACGGCGGAAAAAAACTGCATTGAGAGCAATGCAGGGCCTGCACTTTCTCTTTAAGATTGCACAGAGAGTGATTGCTTTTATCAGTCACCTGTGACATCCATGCATCATTTCAGACGAGCCTTCCTCTCCAACACTCTCTGGATAAATGCAAATGAACTCCAGCTCCGGGAAAAACCACTTGAATGATGTCTCGGCGCTTTATTTACGGAGCTGTTCGAATAAACTTTTTTTTTCTCCATGAGAAGATGACGTGAGCCATTACTTTTTTAAGAATCTTTCGTTACGTCTTCAATCAGGAGTGAGATTTTAGATTTTTCGTTAATTGAGAATATCTTGTTGGAAAGAAACGACTTGTATCGTAACAACCATTTTTGGGGGACAAAATTCCTCCCAAGAGTCAAAAAATTTAGACAATTTTTGTGGCATTTGCCCAAATTCCCAGGAAAAGTCAAAAGACTTTTGTCAATTTTGTGGGCACAAAACATTGGCACTAATTTTCACTAATAGTAAAAAGAAATTTGGTCCATTTTCCAGGCGAGTCAAATATCAATTTATTTGGGCACAAAACATTGGCCCAAATTCCTCCCAAGAGTCAAAAGATTTTGGACAATTTTTGGGTTACAAAAACAGTACCCCAAATTCCCATCAAGAGTTAAAATAAATTTGGTTAATTTTTTGGGCACAAAACATTGGCCCAAATTTTCACCAAGAATCAAAAGATTTTGGACAATTTTTGGGTCACAAAAACAGTAGCCCAAAGTCCCATCAAGAGTTAAAAGAAATTTGGTTAATTCTTTGGGCACAAAACATTGGCCCAAATTTTCACCAAGAATAAAAATAAATTTGGTCAATTCTTTGGGGTACAACAAATTTGCCAAAATCCCTCTAAAAGGTTAAAAGAGATTGGTACATTTTTCGGACAAAAAACATTGGCCCAAATTCCTCCCAAGGGTCAAAAGATTTTGGACAATTTTTGGGTCACAAAACAGTAGCCCAAATTCCCATCAAGAGTCAAAAGTAATTTGGTAAATTTTTCGGGCGAGTCAAAAGACATTTGTCATTTTTTCGGGCATAAGACATTGTTCAAAATTCCCATCAAGAGTCAAAAGACATTGGTCAATTCTTTGGGACAAAACATTGGCCCAAATTTTCACCAAGAATCAAAATAAATTTGGTCAATTCTTTGGGGTACAACAAATTGGCCCAAATCCCTCCAAAAGGTTAAAAGACATTGGTCAATTTTTCGGGCACAAAACACTGGCCTAAATTCCCACCAAGAGTCAAAAGACGTAGGTCAATTGTTTGAGGCACCTGTAGAATACCTCATATTTTCAAAGTCTTCCTGTCAATCATCACAACAACCTGCTTCTTTAAAAACAGTTTTGAACTTAATGACTCTGTTGTTAAATTCTCAAAAACCACTCAAGCATTTTTTTTTTTTCGAAACATGTTTGGACAGATTTGACTCGCAGTCATATTTCTCACCCACTTAACTGCGTAACACTTGGACTGACGGCTGGATCGCTAACAAGATAACAAATGTTCTTTCCTTCCCGGGTCAGAGGTCGTGTAAGACGTGTGTTGCTCTTAACTCACTTCTGGAAGTGGCCGGCTAATGGTTCGAGAAGAAAAAAAAAAGAGGAATTTTTGACAATTATGCTCAGTAATTGCTGCGAAAGACGATATAGGAAGCAGCCGACTCACATTTCAAAGGTGTTTTCTCTTCGCCTACACCTGCACATGTTTTACATATTTTACCTTGCGCAACCACGAGCGTCGGATTTGTAATGTTAATGTGAGCCGTTTGGATTTAATCACTCCGACTCGTAACATGGTTGACGGGAGGCACGAGGTTCAAGGAGCGAGTCAGTCACACCAGGAAGGTACGACGCAGACGACAGCGAAAAAAAAAAGGAAAATACAAATGTTTCTCAATCAGAAGAGTTTTCTCTCAACGGAAATCCAATCGTTGCCTCAACGAAGGGACGTTTCTTTTCCGTGGGTGTTTGATTTTGACCCTCGTAATGACGAGTTAAATGGCTCTGATGTTCTCGTGGTTTTAAAAAGTTATTGAAGGAGAATATTTTCATCGTCCACCGTTTTTCTCCTGCCATTTTCCAGAAAGGTTAAAGGGGAAAAAAGTTTAGATGAAGATGAAGTTGATACAGATCTCTATATCTAATTTTGACCTGCTCTAGTAGAAGAACTCACATTTTGCCGATTCTTAAATTTCTTCTCTGGCTGCAAGTTTCTTTCAGGATCAACTTTAAAATTCTGTGTGAACATTGTATGCAGAGTCAGAGTCCCCCCCCCCCCCTGACCCCTTGATGGACAAAACTTTCTTCAGACGTCCATCAGTCACTACCGAATGCTAGTTGTAAGAATAGGATTCATCTTTTTACTTAGCTCTACTTACATGAGTACTTATAAAGTGACCTCATGCCATCCTCACCTCACCTTGAACAAGACCCAACGAACTTTCAAAGAACTTTCGGTTGAGTCATTAAAATGTATCGGTCCTCAAAAGTAGCCACTGTTTCTCTGAGCTATAAACCTCGTTCTGGTCTGTTTTTTTCTGATAGATGAGTATTTATATACAGTCTTATATTTCAGCTACTACATCAGCTCATAGATTCTGATGTAGAAAACGAGCGCTTACTTGGGAAGAAACTGATCAAAAGGCAGCCATGCTATACACTTTAGCATGTCTATAGGCTTCGAATCGCAATTCCCGCTTGTGGATTTGTTAATATCGTGGTAGTTTGACTCTCAATAAACCATCTGTCTGCAATAATAACTCAAAAACAGAAATACAGATTTCCAGGAAATGTTGATAATGGGATGAGAAAAATTACCGACAACTCCTTCTTTCTTTGCTAGCCTTGTGTCTGAGGTGCGAATAGGTTATTGGTTTTACGTTTTAGGGATGTAAGAAATTACTCGATAAAAGTAAATCAATTTCAATTAATTGTTTTGAACCCGTAATTCCTGGTGAGGGCGCTCTTGACGGCGGACGAACTTGACAAGTACACAAGAACACAAGCGAAGCAGGCGACAAAGAAGTCACTTTAATTTGGTTAATCATGACAAAGACTCCAAAAGCACAACATATGGGACATAAATGTGTCGCATTCAGACGCTACAGGCAGTAGGAGTGCTTCTTCTCGGCCTACAGTCACCGAAACAAAGAGTATGTAGATCTACAACAATCTAATGTTATTATGATAGTGTCACATTTCCCAGATTATGGTGATTTAATTCGATTTTAATGTTTCCAATGTTGCAGATGTGAGATGAATATAGTATTTTGATATTTTTTATTCAGAGTATGTTTGATATGCTGACAAAATATTGTTCCCTGCCCTCGAGTGAGCCCAGAATAAATCTTTGATAAAATAAAATGTTCTTTATACCATAATAATTTATATGATAAGATGGCATGTATACAGTAGATAGAACCCATTCAGAGGGACATTCAGAAAATTGATTCCAATAATCTATCATCGATCAAAGATCTATCGATTAATGATTATTAATTGATAATTTTCATCCCTAGTTTTAATGTAAATTACATTCATTCTTAAAATAAGAATAACATTCCATAGAAAGAATAAATGTAGGAAAATTAATGATTTGCAGTTCCATCCATTTTCTGATCATAAATACTGTCCTGAGCCGTAATTATAATCGTAGGTTCGTAATAAGAAAACGGCCACAAGTGTCATAACCATCATGTATTATTGAATTATTGCGTAACGGTGTCGAGTGATCGGGTTCGTCCACGTGTATAATAAATCTTCATTAGCCTCCATTACTGTATGAATCATCCGTAAGTCAACGATGCTCACCGGGAGGTATCGGGTTCACATCCCTTTTTCCATCCATGTATAAGAGCACACGGGTGTTGAAGGAAGACCTGCCTCCTCCTCAACATCACGGCTCAGATATTCATGACCACATCTGGGACGGTTTAATGAGTTAATGCCGGTTAATTACTCACCCTGGTGAGGGTGACCAACCCAACTCTTTTTTTCTTTTTTTTTTCTTCCGTCTCTCACTCTCTCGCTGCTTCACCGGTGATTAATGGCGGCGAGCGAGCGAGCGGACGGGCCGAGCGAGAGGAATCAGCATCTACTTCCATCATCAACATTAGCGGTGTCTGGCGGCGTTAGCGCCCGGAGAGAAGGATGAACGAGGGAGGAGGAGGAGGAGGGCGAGCGGAGGGGGGTGTGAATGTCTGTTCGAGAACCTAATTGAATCGAAATGATTCTATTATCAGGCAGTTTGTCTGAGTGAAGGAACCGGTTAGTTATCGAGAGAGACTCGGTGGCGCTGGCGAGCTAACACGTCGCTCTTTGTTTTTTTTAGCGTCTGCTTCTCTTTTTTTAATCGACTGACTTTCTTGAGCGTCCGTCGTGACTCCATCGATCGGTTTTGACCGGACGAAAAGACGAGGTTTTAGATTTAGATTTTTAATTGAAAATATTTCAACATGTATTTAAATATATTACTTTACCTCTACTTTAATGTAGAAATTAAAAATAATAAACATTTAATTTAGTGTTTAACCTCTGTACTTCTTTACTTTGTTTGTACTTTACTATTGCTTCTTTATATATTGTAATAGTTTATTATTGTTTATCATTTTTTCTTCTTCTTCTTCGTCTTATTCTCATTAGTCTTAGTCATCTTTTTAATCTTCTTTCTAGTCTTCTTCTTCCTAGTCTTCATCTTAGTCTAAGTCTTCTTCTTCTTAGTCTTCTTCTTCTAAGTCGTCTAATTTCTGTTAGTCTACTACTTTTTAGTCTACTTCCCCTTAGTCTTCTTGGTAGTAGTCTATTTATTCTTCATCTTCTTAGTCTTCTTCTTAGTCTTAGTTAGTTTAGTCTTCTTTGTATTCTTAAGCTTAGTCTTCTTCTCCTTAGTCTTAGTCGTCTTAGTCTTCTTGGTCTTATTAGTATTAGTCTTTCTAGTCTTCTTCTTAATATACTTCTTCTTAGTATTCTTAGTTTCAGTCGTCTTTGTCTTTCCTAGTATTCACTCTATGTTTAATATAAAATGTGTTTTTTTAAATCTTTTTTCTACTTTGACGACTCAAGGTTCTCAACTGTTGGACGAATATATTATTTTGTATTTTTTTGTATTCCCTCCAAGAATTGTTTAATTTGAGTCAAATTATCTTCGTGTTCTTTGGGAACTTTGTTAGAAATACATGTTTTACCACTGTTGGTGAAAAATGAGCTGAGCTAAAGGACCTGATTTAATAGACTACAATTGTTAACCTTACTTATTGGGTCATGGGTATCAACCCAAATGCAGTTTTGCCATAAGGTTTCTCCTTTTCAAGATGAGATGTGACTTTGTTTCAAATCTAGATGCTTCCCCGGGTGAGATGTTTGTGTCACTAGAAGGAGGCCCCGGGGCAGACCCAGGACCTGCTGGATAGGTTACGTCTCTCAATTACCCCGGTAGACCTTAGGTTAAGGGAACTCTTGGCGTTGGTTAGAGGCACTGAAACCTGATCAGTACCTTGTAGAACACAAGTGTCAAACTTATGACGGTTGTCTCAAATACTGTATATATATATATATATATATCAATGTTCACGTCGATGTGGTGACTTATTAAGATGACAGTCTTTAATATAAGATAAGGAACAGAGAGGATAGCAATATCAGTAGAACCTGAACTAGTTTGGTGATGAAGAACAAACACAGAGCTAGTTCAGATGAACTAAAACACAACATGAAAACCATACTTCCTGTTTGGTAAATATACATTTTGTTAGTCTATAACTAGCCTGGCTTCAACTTAACTTAAACAACATGATGTTGGAGTTGATCTATTTCTTAATCTCTCAAAATGACTACTTAATTATTCCTTTTTATTCAGTTATATGTATTTAAGTTTTTTGTGGGCCACGGACTAGTTTTATGTTTTTTTTTGTCTTCTTCTTTTTAGTCTTCTTCCTCTTTGTCTTCTTCTTTTTAGTCTTCTTCCTCTTTGTCTTCTTCTTTTTAGTCTTCTTCTTTTTAGTCCTCTTCTCCTTAGTCTTCTTAGTAGTGGTCTATTTATTATTACTCTTCCTCTTAGTCATGTTCTTAGTCTTAGTTAGTTTAGTGTTCTTTGTATTCTTAAGCTTAGTCTTCTTCTTAGTCTTAGTTATCTTAGTTTTCTTGGTCTTATTTGTCTTTCTAGTCTTCTTCTTATTTTGTCTTCGCCTTAGTCTTCTTAGTAGAAGAATATTTCTTCTTATTCTTAGTCTTGTTCTTAGTCTTAGTCATGTTAGTCTTCTTTGAATTCTTAAGCTTATATTTCTCAGTTTCTTGTGGGCCACATAAAACTAGTCCGTGGCTTAGATTTGGCCCGCGATGCATAATTCAACCAACATGTTCAATTACGTGTATTTAAAGGGACAATAATGATGCCTTTAACTAAAGTACACCTTTCTGTCTTAGCAAATATATCCGTGAAGAGCCGGCGGAGTGATAAGGAAATTTAATTTAAAGAGCGCTTGAAAACAACACCCGCTATAAACGACTGATTATAGATACGGATCTTAATGACACTGAAGCCCGACAACAAAAGGTATAATAACATATTGTTTCGGCAAATCCACGCTAATGTATTCAAAGCACATAAAAGCCGCGATAGTTAGGATTGAATTTTCCGCTTCAGCGACCAGTGGTTACGGAATGTTTCCGGCGAATCGAGGCGCGTTATATCGTCGCCTAACGACGCCGAGGCGATGATGGATGGACTCTTTCTCTCGGGGTCACTTATTATTTAAGGTTTTTGTCTGGAGGAGCCGGAGCCAATAATTTATCACCTTTGTTTTTTTTGTTTTTTTCACGGCTAACACCCCCGACTCTCCAGGGGTCGTCCTCCCTCTCGCTTCAATATTGATGTCCGCGTGGCCAGAGTGTGTGTTTTTAATTTGACGTGTAAGTGCACAAGAGGGTGTGAAGATGTGTGTTTGTTGTGCTGGTTAAGTGAGAAGTTTTTCAGGACGCCGGCAGCTCCGGCCCTCGGGGACCCCAAAGGTCAAAACGCTCCGTGAGGAGCATCAGAGCTTCTTTCACACACTGGGATATACTTTTGTGGAATTTTTTGTGAAGCGTTTTTTTATCCATACAAAGCAATAAAACAGCAATATTGAATCAGTGTTTGTATAAAATGTATTGGTTTAATTGATGTTAAATAAACAATGTGTCGATTTAAGCAAGAAAAAAACCTACAAATATATGTAAATAATAGAAATTAGCCTGAAACAAGTATAATAATTTGCTCTTCAAGTTGTTATTTAAATATAAATACACAATAAATGAAAAGTAAAACATTTAACACTGACTATTAGTTGCTTTTTTCCCTCCACAATATACCAATGTTTTGTTATATTCAACGTCAAGTCATAGAAATAATTGAGTTATTTATTGCAAAGGTTTCCTCTGAGCACTCCGATTTCCTCTCGCAGTCCAGAAACATTCAGACGCCAACTGAAAAAACCCCAAAAGTTATCATTTATTATTAGAATTTTTTTGAGGAAAGATAAGAAAGTTACGAGTTCTTTACTCTTGACGAGCTAGATAAGGATATAGATATGAATCTGCTTTGCAATCCTGTTGTTTTTAAGAAGGCTCTTAAGAAGGGTTCGGCTAAGAAGAAGCGCTACTTGTGTTTATATGTTTAACTTGGTTTATTGGAGTGAAAACCAGAATATTTATGTTGAGTTTTTTTTTTGGTTGGATTTAAATGTACCCGAATCAAAAAGGGCGAAAAACTCGCAACCAAAAAAGTGCTGGCAATGATTGTGTCCAAAGTTGAGCAGAAGATAAATCACGGGAATGATCCACAAGAATCTCCAGATAGGCGTAACGTAGTGTAGCCGCATACCGGGTCGTCGGAGACGATTCACTTGCGCTGCGTATATACTGACCCTTGGTCCTAAGAGCGTTGCATTGTGGGATTGTCTGTAGGTGCTCCTCCAACCTCTGTAAAGAGAAAAACAAACAAAGAGTGGAAATAGAAACTACAAAATAAAAAGCTACAAACTGAACTATGACAAATCTGTTCTTTTTTGGAGGCAAAAATGTGAATTATTTTAAAAACAAACCTGAGATATCGCCAGAGATATTCGTCGACTGTCACTGGGAGCTCTTGCGATGTTTACCTGCAATGTTTCCCGTTTGTGTAGCATGTTAGCATTTTAGCTTCTGCTGCAAACAACTCAAAATACAGACTTTTAATACATTTTTTATTAAACAATTCCTCTTGTCAGATTCCACAACAAGAGGGACGTTAAAGACGAGCAGTTACGAAGGTATTTGGTTTCTATGGCCGTCATATGGACGTACATGTATGTTATAATTCCAAAAGGAGTACATTACATTATAAATACTCTAAAAAAAAATCCCAACCCGTAGTCGACATTAGGTTGAGTCGAGTAGTTTCATTTTGAATGTTGGTTTTAAGAGCGCTCCAAAGAAGATCGTAGCACTTAATAGCTTCTTAAGCAATCATAATAGTCTGTCATTATCTGTGTTTAAATTTTTTTTTTAAAAAAAGGTTATATTTTGGTATTTATGTTGTTTCTATTTTGGCTAAAAACAATAATATTTAAGTAAATAATTCACTTTTTGTTTCCTGTATTCAAAGATGAATGACGAACATGTTCGTACTAATCAGTCATTCTTATCGTCCACGAAAAAAAGAATCGTGTAGATGACATTGGCGCTTTTCGTTGGCGCTTTATTCAAAACTAATAAGAAGAGCGGCGCCCCCTGTGCTCCTCGTAGGAATCACAACTGTATCCTGGTTAAACAAAGCACCGACACTGAGATCATGATAGATGTGACGGTGAGAACTGGAAGAAGAAGGAATTAAGATGTACATCTGACTCATCCAAAATCAATCCAACCGTCAATCTCTAAGTGAATCATCTCTGTGAATAATTTACGACATTTTGCAGAAGATGTTTTTTTATTTATTTTTGGAGGCGAGGGAGGAGAAAACCTCAGGGCGCAAATACATACATGGCTTTAATCAGGCCTTTGATCTTCAGAACAATCCTGCGATAAGTCAATTAAAAAAACTGGGCCTTTTTCCCAAAATGAATTATGCAATAAGTTTATTAAAACATTTATCAGCCGCGCTTATTATAAATGAATGACTTCCAGAGGAAGATCATCAGATTTGAACGTGTCTCGCTTGTTTACCAGCAGATTGTTTGTGACCCCGGTTTTTGACTCTTTTGTTTATCTTGATAAAATCCTCCTCACTGGCTTCACAACGACGTCAGGAGGAGATTTGAAGAAAAAAAAAAGTCACCCTGTCCTTCGTCTTTTTATCTCTCTGTTGACTTATCGGGAGGCGACACCCCCACGTTTGGCCCTCGCAGATTGTGGGTTTTGCAGCTTCCTCGGGGGCACGTCGGGGTGTCAGGGTTGCCACAGAAGACTC